>NC_136490.1:31274575-31302075 GCF_053919585.1 Euprymna scolopes | reverse complement strand
AGATGTTGGAAGAGACGGAGTAAAACATTAAGAATGTTCATAAAGAGTACTTATTCCTTGTTTCTTTCATTGGTCAAGTAATGGTCACAGAGAGGAATGGTGTCAGCTTTTACAAGTAACTTCCTGCTTAACTGCACCTTTGTCCTGTTTCTTTAGGGTCTTGTTTCTTTCTCTCTCATTTACAAACATCCTGGGTTTATATTTCTCCTTGCTGGTCCCTACAGACACGTTGGTTGTTAAATCTTATTTTTGTACTCCACTCCCATGGGCTAATTAATTTTTATTATTTTTCTCTTTTTTACCGGATGGAGCCTATCCATAGTGATGCGTTTACACACTTTGTCTGTTACAGTCAGCGAGTCAACATCCAGTTGGAATTATAGTACTTTCTTCATGAATTCCCACAGGTCAAACCATCTCTATCTTCATTTCTTAATGTCATTAATGCTATGTTAGCTTAAAACAACCATTAATATTAAGTTTTTAAAATGACGGGAAAAGCTATAATTAGGTTTCAAACTTAATTTTTTTTTCTCTTTCTATTCTTTTTTTAATTAAAAAAAAATTAGTTGTATTTTTAAAATTTTATATGATTATGTTTTACATTTATTAAGAATCTGCTTCATTCTCATGCTTATAGTACATCCATACGGCATAATCACGTTTGACACATTGGTTCCTGTTAGATCACCAAAGTTAAGCAACGATGAGCCTGACCAGTACCAGATGGGTGACCATTTGTAACTTCCAGGTGCTGCATGTACTCTCCGCTTATCTCAGCATTGTTTCCAGTTGTCTTGGACTTCTCCTTGCCACTGGACTCAAGTAGTGCCGATTCAGGAGAGGTGTCGTTGGGAATTGCGCAACCCTTGCACATGCAGCTGCCCCTACAAAGGGTATCTTTTGTCTTTTGAGACTGAACGGAGGCATCGAGTACATCCAGATTCGGTTTGTGTTTAAGAATCGAACTTGATATTTTGCCTTAATTTGCTTGTAGGTATTTTTCTTTTGGCCATAGATTTCCATGTGAAGCATTTACCAATATTGATTACATCTTGACATTTGTGCTTATTTATTTTTGTTCAAATTTTTTGTCAAACTGATTTTTGAATTGTTTTCATTCAAGTGTCTTTTCTTATTTCTGATATGTTTAGTTTGATCTTAGAAAATATTTTATTTGTTTTTTTTTTCTGCTTTCATTGAATTGTTTCTTTTGTCGTAGACTATTTTAAAAGATGATTTTTGTTTATATTTTTTTTTCATTGAAAGTTTTTATTCACTTGTACACTTAGTATATTCATCTTTAGCAGATCAATTTATATAAATGTTTTGTTCAGTTATTAAATATCATATAGTGACGCTGGTATGAAAAATGAAAAAGAAATGAAATTGCACTGCCCGTAGAGTGATTGAACTCACAGCTTTAAGATTATGAGACTTTTGAGTAGACAGATATCCGCGACAACAAAGTGATCCGCATTCAGTTATGCAGATGATTCGTTGATAGCAGTTGCAGACATCTCGGACATATTTCGCCTATTCAGTCAGTTCGGCTGAGCTTAATTGCCATCATTACAATCACTAGTGTTTGATGATGGCTTGTAGCTCTTGATCTGTTCATCAAGTTTAGATCAGTCAAGAACGAACGAACACACACGCGCACACACACACACACACACACACACACACACACACACACACACACACACACATCTTATCTGCTTGTACTCCTTGTCGGATAATTAAAATTCTATATACCTTCCTTATAGATTTATAATGTTTTTGGGTTTTTTTTTTTAATTTGAATAAATTTTCAATAATACGATTTTTCTTTCACTTAATGCCATAACCAGCAAATTTTAGCATTGCTACAAATATAATTTGCTTATTTCTTTCTGTCCTCTGATCAGAAGAATAGCAAGAATAGCATTCTTTGTAATTCTGCGGAATAAGGATTTTGTAAATTGTTTTTTGGTGTATTCAGTTAAACAATAAATTTTGATTGTAAAGTTCAACTTACAGTTTTAATTTTCTTTCTCTTATATATATATATATATATATATATATATATATATATATATATATATATATATATATATATAAGATAAGATAAAGAACAACAATATAAAAATATATACCGTACTTTGGGGTAATTACGCCAAGTCCAGAGTACTTGTGCCACCCAGCTAAAAGTGCTCTTTTGGCAACCACACATATAAAGAGCACTTTTTTTTTGTTGGCGCAGTTACCTCCAGATTTGGTGCAATTACCCCAAATGTCTAGAGATTCAATATAGACTTCATGACAACTGATTTCATTTCCATTCCTATGTTACTGAAGTACTTTTTTTTAATCATAAATCGTTTCCTCTTTTAGTATTTTTATATTTTATATGTTATTTTAACCTGTGTTTTATTTTTATCTTTTATTTTTTTTACATCTTTTATATTTTATGTTTCTTTTATAATTTTATACTTTTTTTTATTCCTTATGTTTAATTGTTCCATTTGTTAATTTTTTTATTAATTTTTATCTTTTCATTTTTTATTCTTTATTATACTTTTTGTTCGTTTATTATTTTATAATTACTATTTTATACTACGCTGTAATTCGAATACTCTTTCTGATATATACTGACCTAACATGCAGTCCTCTATTTCCCCCAAATCCAATCTCTAAATATAGTCTCTAACTCTATATGATTATAAGAACATCTACCTTTACTCCCTTCCCCTATTGTCTCCCCGATAGTAAAGATACATCTCCGCTTATGGACACATATATTGAACACATCCCCCATAACATTCCATAGCAAACTCTAACCACTTTACACATACCACCTTTATCCACTATGTGATATCAACAATCTTCCTCCTCTATAGCATTAATTACTGTAGTTCGCTTATCTCCTTCTCTCCACAGTTTCACTGTATTACCCTTTTCCTCTCACACCCCATTATTTCGCTCCTAAAGCAATTATCGTTAAACATCGCATCTCTAATATGTTACCTAGCATCTTCTCTCTTCTCCTGATGAGAAGCATTAGATTTCGAAATACCTAGGTATAAAGAGTTTACTTATCCTACACCCTAATTGATGCAATCTCCATTTTGAATAAACGATTAAATCTATATGCATTAGTATATATTTTTATATATACGCCATAATCACGTTGACACACCGGTTCTCATCAGATCACCAAAGTTAAGCAACGTTGAGCCTGGCTAGTACTAGATGGGTGACCATTTTGGAATTATAGGCGCTGTATGTGCTTTCCGCTTATCTCAACATTATTTCCAGTCGTCCTGAACCTCTACTTGCCACTGGTCTTTAATAGTGCCAGCTCAGGAGAGGTGTGGTTGGAGATTGCGCAACTCTTGCCACAAAAATTTCATGTGCAGGCACTCTTACAGTGGGTATCCATAGTCTGTCAAGACTGAAGGACGCCTTTAGTATGTATTTTTATATTGTCATTCTTTTATTCTTTATTTTCTATATAATCTCCACTTTAATTTGTCTCCTCTTAAAGAATTTCTCTAAATCTTTTAACTCTCCACACACACACACACACACACACACACACACACACACACACACACATATATATGAATGAATTCAATTATTTACGAAAGTGCATTTTTTACCTAATCGTCTACGACTCATCAGAGTGGCTAAATCTAGCGAGATTCAAAATCGGGACCCCATGAGTCGTAGACGACGAAGCATGTATCAGTGGATAATTATATTTAAAAAATAATATATATGCCACTCCCCATGTGGGGGGTACCAAACTGGTTAAAGGGAAAATTATTCCCAACTCGCATTTAGGTAAAAAATGCACTTTCGTAAATAATTGAATTCATTCAAGACGTATTGCAAAAACAAAAACAAATAATATATATATATATATATATATATATATATATATATATATATATATAAAATTATTTTTATATCTACATGCGCTTGTTTTATGCTTTCACAATTAGCAGTTCAGGAAGTGACGATTGCTACTGGTCAGGAGATTCTAACTAAGTTACAAAGCCACATTCAGCTCTTTTTGCTAGGACGTTACCTCCAGGCCACCATCAACAGTCACGAGAATTAACAACACCGGAAATTAACAACTATAAATGCCAAATACGGGCACAATGTTAAATCAGTCAACAGTTTTCAACCGACCAGAAATCGTGAATATTCCATAAGGCCAGCCGACTGCCTGTTTATTTCCCAGATAGTACGCAATTTTCAAAAGTTCTTCTAAAAGGGGCTAATAATTATAAATAATTATTTTTATACGTGCAGACAGTAGCATTTAATGATTTCGCAATTATCAGTGCAGGAAGTGACGATTGCTGCTGGTCGGGAGATTCAAAGCCAACTTCAGCTCCATTTACTAGGACATTACCATCAACCACCAAAAAAATTAAGAGAAATTAACAACTATAAATGCCAAATATGGACACAATATTAAGACAGTCAATATATATATATATATATATATATATATATATATATATATATATATATATATATATATAGTCTAAAGAAGCTTTGAATAAAAAAATGTAAAAATAAAAAGTGAGGAATGCAGTTTAAATTCCTGGAAAAAAAATGAAACTCACTTTAACCTATCGCAGACTTAGCACCTACATAACCCGACTTCTAAAAAGTTTATAATTACAAAAAAAAAAAATTACAAAAGAGAATTCATTTATATAAGGAGAGGAGAAAAAAATATTTCATTTATATAAGGAGAGGAGAAAAAAAAATTACAAAAAAGAATTCATCTATATAAGGAGAGGAGAAAAAAAAAGCCGTAACTAAAATTTTTAAATAGAAATAGACTTAGCACTTGCATAAGCCGATTTCTGAAAAGTTTTAAATTATAAAAGAGAATTAAACTATATAAGGATGAAAATAGAAACTTTTAACTAAAATGTAGTAAATAGAAAACGGGGATCCTTAGCTGCTACCATGTATCTGTTTAGGAGATTTGAAAACAGGACAACTGAGTGCATGTGTGTGTGTATATATATATATATATATATATATATATATATATATATATATATATATATATATATAGTAATTTATAAAATATATATGGCGATTAAGCTACACTGAATATTCTGCGTTTCATCCTCTATAGGATTCGTCAGGCTTATGCACGAATTCTGTGGTTGTTTCTTGTTTTTATATATGTTGAGGATTTTTAGTTAGCCAGTCAGCTTTCTAGTATCCACCGCGCCGTATATATATATATATATATATATATATATATATATATATATATATATATATATATATATATATATATACGGCATAATCACATTGACACACCAGTTCTTGACAGACAGATCACCTAAGTTAAGCAATGATGAACTTGGTCAGTACCAAATGGGTGACAATTTGGGAATACTAGGCTCTAGAAGAAAGAAAACTTTGATATAAAACCTGAGCTGTGTACCGTGTCTTGTGGCAACCATTGCACCGACAAAGATTAGCAGTTGTACCAAAAAGTGTGGATGGTTCCACACAAAGCCTTCATCACTATAAACAAATCATCTGCGTAAATTTCCGGACAACTTAGTTGTTGTGGTGAGCCTCGTACGATGAAATCGATGGCTGTATCCATCACAAATACACACACATATATATATAAGTAATAAAAAAAATCTACTGTTTATAAGCACTGTTAATACCATATACAAAATTCAGGAATTAACGGTTTAAAGACCAAAATAATTGCAGATTTTTTTTCAATAAACAAACATATTTATTAATTAAAATTAAATTCGATATTTCGATTCATAACAGAATCTTAATCAGGAAATACTGGTTTTTCTTTTTTCTATTTTTTTTTTTTTACGAACCATGGTGTCTGCTGGGTAATGGTTGGCACGTTTTTCTTCAGATGTTGGTGAAGTGTAATGTTCAAATGTTCAACATAGTTGAAAACGCCGCCGAGTGTGTATTCGGTGAATAAAACAACGTCTACTATTTATATGCTACCAAACTTATTAAAAACCTCGATTCCACTAATATTTCCTCCTATAACAGACAACATGCTATGCAACATACAAATATCTGTGCATGAGGTCGCCAAGCTAACCAAGAACCTAGATTCCAGTAAAGCAACTGGCTCTGACGGCATCCCAATTATAGTGTTAAAAAAGCTTCAACCAGAACTCGCTCCCATACTTACGAAACTATTTAAGCGCTGCCTTAAGGAGAAGTGCTTTCCGACTCCCTGGAAGACCTCATCAGTATGCCCTGTATTTAAGAATTCAGGTGATAAGTCATCTCCCTCTCAGTACAGACCAATAAGTCTCCTGTGTGTTATGAGTAAGTTGCTGGAATCCATATTAAATAGAGAAATAGTCAACCACCTCAGCAGGAACAACCTTCTTAGTGACACATAATATGGTTTCCGCTCTGCAAGATCTACCGCAGATGTGCTGACGGTTATATCCCACAGGATTAGTGAATCTCTTGACAAAGGCTTCCTTTCTAGGGCAATTGCTCTTGATATATCAAAGGCCTTCGACAAGGTATGGCATAAGGGTCTACTTCACAAGATTTCCAGCTACGGTATAACTGGAAATGTTTTCTCAGTCATTAAATCATTTCTCTCCAATAGGCTCATAAGAGTAGTGGTAGATGGACAAAAATCGGAGGCCTGCAATATAAATGCTGGAGTCCCTCAGGGGTCAATCCTGGGCCCAACTCTTTTCCTGATCTACATCAATGACCTCCCTAAACACATACTTAAATCATTCATTGACATCTATGCTGATGACACGACCATCTACGGCAACACATCAAAGGCTGTAAATGACAAAGTTCTCTCTGATTCTCTCTCCTCTGATCTCGAGCGCGTGGTTCAGTGGGGGAAGACGTGGCTGGTTACCTTTAATGCATCCAAAACCAAACTCCTATCCTTACATCATCAACACTCTGATCCCCATCTGGCATCAATTGGGATGGATGGCTCCCGTCTGGGTGAGGCCCCATGTTTTGACAAGCTTCTGGGTTTGACCTTTACTCCTGATCTGAAATGGAACACGTACATCAAGTCTGTTGCCAAGGTCGCTGGAAAGATGGTGGGATCCTTCTACCGCTCCAGAAGATATCTCACTACTGATGCAATTCTCTATCTATATAAAAGCCAAGTACGTCCAAGGATGGAATACTGTTGCCATATCTGGGCAGGAGCTGCTAAAAACAGCCTATCCTGCCTTGACAGAGTACAAAATAGACTTCGTGGCTTAGTGGGGATGCCCTTTTCTCTACCCTGCAACCTCTCTCCCACAGAAAAGATGTTGCGAGCCTATCCTTGTTTTATCGTTATTTCCATGGCAGGTGCTCGTCTGAACTCCAATCTCTGGTCCCCCCTCGCCAATCTTTCACGAAAAACACCCGTCTAGCTGAATCCGCTGTCAAAAATTTCCCCCACTCTTTATCTGTGCCTAAATCAAAACATGGATTCCATGAACAAAGCTTCTTTCTTAGAACTGCACGCCTGTGGAACTCTGTTCCATCTGCCTGCTTCCCACCGGACTACAACTTGAATGTGTTCAAGTTCAACATTAACAAATTCCTAATGAACCGCCCCCTTAATAAACACTTCATCAAATCTCCACACTAATGTAATGTACTTGCAATAACCGTTATCCCTGAGTGGCTTCCGGGCTTTGATAAGTGGTGATCACTGTGTAAAAAAAAAAAAAAAAAGTAACTGGCCCTGACAGCATTCCAAAGCTCAAAAAGCTTCAACCGAAATTAGCTCCCATACTTACAAAGCTGTTTAAACGTTGCCTTAAGGAAAAGTGCTTCCCAACACCTTAGAAAACGTCATCAGTCTGCTCTGTCCTGTGGCAGCCATTGCACCGACTGAGATTAGCAGTTGTACTAAAAAGTGTTGTTGGTTCTGCACAAAGCCTTTACCACAATAAACAAATCACGTGTGGATTTCTGAACAACTTAGTTATGGTGGACCTCATTTCAGTCAAAATCCACGGGTGTATCACACTCATACACTATAGTCTATGCAAATTATCCTAAACTAAGTTATATCAAGTGAAGGCTCAGGTAACTGTAGGCAGGGGCATGAGTGGTAACTAATACAACTATTAGATTATCTCTCTTGACCTAGACATTAGATTTATAGTTCTATGATGCATCGCTAACGTAAATGTTATCAGTGAGTATTTTGAGCTAAGCATGCCATTTTCACTTCCATCTATGCTGTTTAGTCACATTTGAAAAGTATGAATCCATGTTAATGTCCACCTCGTTCTTGATTAAATATTTGGGTAGTCTAGACTCTCAAGCCTTTGCAGTTCTGCTTCGGAAGAAGAAGAAAAAGAAGAACGTAAAGAAAATTATGTCTAATCTTAGAAACATGAATCTAACAACTTTACTTCAGTAAAAGCTATTGAAACGTCAGAAGCATTGATTGTTTTTGTTTGTTTTTTTTATATATAAAATTATGGCATTTAAAATTTTATCGCGTATCCTCCCTCCAAATAAATAAATAAATAAATAAATAAAATAAAGTCTATACTTTATCCAAAGCAGTTGTGGCAAGAAATAATAATAATAAAAAAAAAAAAAAAAAGATGGATGAAAGAAGACAAAAACACTGTTGTGATTATGATTAATATATAGATAGAGGGCTAGAAATATATAGTTAGTTAGCCAGTAATAATAGATAGAGACCCAGCCAGTCCTAAAAATAAAGAGTATTAAGGAGTATCCACCCATATGATCCATCGATTATAGATGTGAAATCATAGGAACTATTGATTTCTGTTGTTGTGTGTTTACATTTTCAAATATATAACAGGGGTGACTACTTACCCTGCATAGAAAGAAATAAAAAAGAGAAAGTAGTCAACCTCAACTGGATGGAAGATAATAAAAAAAGTGGTTGTGATTAGGAGTAATATATAGAAGTTAGTTATCGTTTGTCATGTGTTGTAGGAAAGGGAAATAATCAACAAGTGGAATAAAACATCAATAATAGATAGAGAGTCAGTCTGAAAAATAAGGAGTATTGAGGAGTATCCACCCATATGCAATGTTGTTTGAGCATTATCAATCAACCGAATATCGATATGAAATCATAGGAACTATTGATTTCTGTTATCGTGTGTTTACATTTTCAAATTCTGTATATTTCGGCGTATAAGATGACTGTCAGATAAGATGAGGTACAAAACTGGAACAAATTTTAACAAATTTATCATATATCGGTTGGATAAAATGACTGCTGAATCATGAAACCATGTTTGCTTAGCTTAGTCTAGAGATTGCAACACCCGGTATCTTATGAAATATTGATTTTTAAAGATGATTTTTTAAACTTTAGGGGTCGTCTTATATGCCGAAATACACGGTATATAAAATAGGCGACTACTTACCCTCCATAGAAAGGGTATGTTTGACAGGTGTATCTTAAGTTGACAGAAGCTAAAACGACTGTTACTTTCAATGTTGTAAGTAATTTTTATGAAAGTATTTAACAAGTAGCAAAGACACCTCAGACCTCTCACAACGAACCCTATCTCTTTTTATACTCAACCCATATCATCTTACCTTGAATAATCATAATAATCGTCGACCAGCAACCTTTCGGCAATCTTAGTATCTAACATGTACACTCAACCTATATCATCTGACCTTATTTTTTTACATGTAATAATTATAAATTTTTGAGGTGAGTTTCAATAATGTATTCAGTATTGATAAAGTAAGAGGGATGTCAATATTACTTGTCACACTGTCCGTATATGTTTATTAATTTAACACTGTCCGTATCTATATTATTTAATTGGAATTCATTATTGAGATAAGTATTATTTATTAATTTATTTATTGTGGACTATTATCCTCATCTTTTATTAGTTGTGGTTTCACAACGTTTCAGTCAACTATTCCTCTGGCCTACGCCAGGTGATAAACGCGACGGGATAGGAACTCCGAATCTCCTAACTGCATTCTCAGCAATTACTGCCATCCATAGTTGTTGTTGTCTCACCACATTTTAGGCCAAGAAAGCCTCTGGCTGGCTTTGGGTAGGATTGAAACTGCTATCTTCAGACAATTCTCACCTGGAACCATAGAGATGGGCCCTGCAGTGGACAGTAGACGACAGCCATAGATGACAGTAATTGCTGAGAATGCAGTTAGGAGATTCGGAGTTCCTATCCCGTTGTGGTTACCATCTGGCGAAGGCCAGAGGAATAGTTGGCCGAAACGTTGTGAAACAACATCTCAGAAAGATGAGGATAATAGTTCACAATGAATTAATTAATATTATATCCATATCTGTTTATTAATTTACACTATCCGTGCCTATTTATTAAACCAAAATCATGTAGAAATGTTTAGTAATTTTTATATTATTCTTACTTATTATAGCTGTTAAAATAGGAAGACTGAGTTTTTTTTTGTATCCATGGTAAAAAGAGGGACGGAGGGAAAACATTTAATATAGGTTGAAAAAAAAATTAAATATATGAGGGCGCACAGTCAGCCGACCGAGTTTCACCCTCACTTTTCAAAGACGAATCGAGTTTTTTTTTTTTTTTTTGGTGTGTGTAGGGAAACGAATTCAAATGGGTGAATGACTAAAATAAATCTATCCTTATGATAATTATACAATGGAGAGGAAACGCCTTAGAGATTTATCATGTTCAGACCCAAAAGACAATACCTTTATTAACAGAGAAAAGGTCTCTTTAAACGGACGTGAATAGTCTTCCAGACCTTCAGATGAAGTAACGAATGAGCGTGACTTCGAATAGAAAATGAGTCACTGCTAAAATTCATTGCACATCGCAGGTTTTTAAGCAAATGGTTCGTCATAGCAGAACCATATATTGGTCGGTAGATTCCATTCCTGATTTTGCTGGGTACATGTTGTTGGACGTGACCATCTAACCTAAGGGTCGTTCTGTGTTAAGTGTTGAGACATTATATTGAACAGAGATGGTGGTGAAGAAGCAGTGTAGTACAATCCTGAGCATAATTGCCAGGAACAAAGATAGCAGCGAAGGAGCAGTGCAGTTCAGATCAGATCCTGAGTGTAATTACCAGTAACAAAGATGGCGGCAAACTAATTGAATCCAAAATTCGAGATTTCTGTAGTAACTTTAGAAGCTTTTCATTGGTTGCTCACCATGACTTGTAGTTATAAAAACGATCGTCGAACTCATTGGTCTCATAGGAGTTAAAAACATTTAACATTCTGCCAATGTAGAAATTTAAATTGATAAATGACATTCATATGATGGGGATGCAGAACGTCCTTTTGAGAGAATGACGATAATGGTTTTGTCGAAAACACAACATGTACATTGGAGGCAAAATAGCAATGTTCAACAGTTTGGCTAATCTGTTTGTTTGTTGTTTATTCTTACTTAATATAGCCTGTAGTAAGGACTGAACCCTCAACCTGCAGATGACTATCACTTAGAGCAGATCCTCACGATGCCTTATCCATTGTGCCACAGCCGAAACAGTGTTAAAATGACAACCAAGATGAACATATTAGTATGATAACTCCAAATAATCTAAAATATAGAAGATATCCACTTGGTCATGGCCACCCTATCTTAAATTGGATATTGAGAGATACTGCTGCTATTAGACTTACACAAGGTCAACAATATATCTGTTATAAATTATGATTAATTTAATTTTGTAATATAGAAGATATCCACTTGGTCAGTATCCACTTGGTCATGAAGATATCCACTTCGTCATGGCCACCCTGTCTAGAGTCAGATATTGAAATCCATTACTGCTATTCAAGATATACCCAAGATCCACAATATATTTGTTATAAATTCTGATTAAATTAATTTAAAAGAATAGAAGATATCCACTTGGTCAGATATCCACTTAATCATAAAGATATTCACTTCTGTGTTATAATTAGTGATGATATATCAATATCAGACACGACCCTACCTATTTCTGAACCCTCCCATTGGGATGGGATCCTAAGTTTTCTCGAGGACTCTGAAAGAGATGGTATTAACAGCATTGTAGAGATGTTATTAATTTTATTTTTGTTCCTTACATATAATGTTGTCAACAGTATTTTTAATAGTCACAACATATATAGAAACATAAATATTACTGCACGTGGTTTTAATCTGGACTAAACTTAAGTTAAAGCTATCACTGTCTTGAAGAATTATATTGCATGTATTTAAATTTTATTGCAAGTGGATATTAGAAGGAAAATATTTTACATATTATTATGATATAAAATTAATTGTAAGAATTTAATAGCTTAATGTTTATTAAAACCAAATATAACTGCCTATCTAAAACATAGATTAATACAGAATTATTATGTTTTATTAATGCTGTATGCAGACACATTATGCGATCTTCCTTACTTAAATTAGTATTTTTCAAATAAACTGAAGCGAAATATATTTTGGTACTGTAAAGAATATGCTAGAAGGAAAAAAAATCTCATTTGGTAGGCTACATCAAATCTCGATTTTTCAGATTCAAGGCTGTCAATGTCCGTATTTGAGAAATAAACTTATTTAATTGTGTTCATTAGATTGTATGTAGATGTAGCTTTTTGGGTGAATAATGAAAAAAATGATGCCAATGTAAATAATCTTCCTAGCTGGAATAAGTATTTTTAGTAATTAAACTAAAATAAACAACTTTTTGGTATTGTTAAAATATGCTAGAAGGCAAAAGACAAATTAGCTAGGCTAAACCAAGTATCGATTGGTCAGACTCAAGGCTGTTGATGTCAAACTTTAAGAAATAGGCTGGCTTTATTTCATATATTAAATAAAAGAAAATTGCAAATTTAATTCGAATTATGTGATTTTTTTGGGCGATTTAACATTTATTTATTTATAGAGTGGTCTTTCGGTAGCCTTATAACTTTTGCTTCTCTTATTTTGTCCAATAGTCTTCACATTCCATGAACTATGTTTCTGACAAAGGAAGAAGAATTTATGTTTACTGGGTTTGAAACTATCCATCTAAAACTTATCGTTGAGTAGTAATATCTTTCTTTTTTATTTTCTCACATCAAATGGCTTCATGCCTTGTCTGGAGCAATGTCTATTAAAAAAATAAAAAATTGAAAATCTCCTAGTAGGAATCCTCACTTCATCGATGAACCACTAATACTACTATGAAGAATGATTTGTTCTATTGATTTGTGACGTGCTAAAAATGTACATCGATGCAATCACTTATCAAGAACGTGTTATAAAAGTCACTTATTGCTTTGGGATAGTTATCCTGTACTATAACCATTGACAATGTATTTATACGCAACAGCGGCGACGGCGATAGCTTAGTCCGTTGAAGATGCTCTTAGATACTGAGACAATGATAATTGGTGGCGAGAGGTTACCACCACTTCACCCACTAACCATTGCACACGTGATATTTCACTTTGTTGGCTGTAAAGTTGATTAATTCCACAAATCAAAAGGCTGTCTTAGATAATGTCATTCTTGAAATCAGTGCTAATTGAGTGGCTCCAATTCACCGAGCTGTCTTGTAGCAATCGAATGAATCTTTATGGTCACAAGTATTAAACTGATATATTCACCTTTATGGTTACACGATCTGCCAGCACTTGAAACGGACGAAACGACTAACTTTATTGGTTCGTACTTAGACAATTGTAGCAGTATTGTCCATCCTTAATTTCCGCTTCATGAGACTCGTTACCAGGTCGATAAATTTAAATTTATCAGTACTTAGACATGTTAGAATTATGTTTGGTTTTCATAAATTATGAGAAACACGTATAATATATGCGTTCATATATATATATATATATATATATATATATATATATATATATATATATATATATACACACACACACACACACACACGCACACAGTATTTTTCTCTTAAGCGTATTTTATTAAATAAAGTAAATGTTTTTTGTCTATTAATTTGGTTTTATATCCTTTCCTACTTCCGAATAATGGTCTTCACTTCAGGCATGAACTGGCTGATGTAATCGCCATATTTGTCGTAAGTCCGAGTACTTTACAATCTTTCTAGATTCATTGTCAAGGATATATTAATCCAACTGGTTCTGAACAATTTATATAATTTTTTTTAACGTGTATATTTTTTTTAATTAATTATTTTAATAACTTTACAAACATTTCAGAATGTTACTACTATTGATAAATTTATTTTATTAATATTAGGGTTTTAGTTTTTATTTGTAATGCTTCTAGTATTTCAAGTTTTCGTTTATTATTGGTCAGTTCAAGTATGTGTTGTCAACTAAAATCTTCCTAAATTGGGACAAGGGAAAATCAGTTTGTTCAAGATTCTAAAAATATCAGTGAGGTATGCAAGTTCTACTTCTGGCTGTCTTGGCATAATTCTTAAATCCTGTTTCCCTTCAGACTGGAAAAATAAAGTCAATTCCTTTCTTAGTTAAAATATTCTGCTGAACTCGTTTCCTGCTGACAACCACTAGAAAGGTAGAACAACAACACCTAAAAAATCGGTACCTGAAATATTTTCTGAACAGTCTGGTGTTCACTGCTGACGATTTGATATGATTAACCACCTCCTCCAGTCTTTTGAAAACGATGTTCAGGTAATGTTTTAGATGCCACTGCTTCTCTCTGAATGAAGCAGTGAACGCCAGTTGCCAATGAAGCATGCTGGTACGCCATCAACGGTAACAACAATTAAATTTCACCAATCCATAGGATCTACTTTAAAACAAAAATCTTTGACAATTTCTAAGACATCCTGAGCCCATGTAGTGGTGTCAAGAGTCTTACAAAAGCAAAAATTTTACTTTGAAGTTTTCCTCATCAATATATCTTTCAAACACCGTTAGTTTAAAGGAGAACAAGACATCAGTTGATTCATCTAATTATATTGCAAACATTGGAGATTATTTGACTTTAGCCACAACTTGTTCACTGATGTTTTGTGAAATTTCATTTTTTCGTCTCGATACAGTGTCATTCTTCTTCTTCAGGTATCAGGCCTATTATTGCAGACATCGATGGCCATGGCTCTCCAGTCCCTTCTTCATTCGGTCTTTTTGATGATATCTATACTTGTGTTTCCAGTGACCCTGTTGAGATTGTCAGTGGACTTTATTGTCTTCCTCTGCTCTTTTTTCCAGCGATTTTTCCTAACACCAAGCTTTTATCCAAGCCATCCGCCCACATTAAATGGTCATTAGATGCAGATATATCATTTAGCTTCCGTGCTGCCAGCAACAAGCCTCACCATTTATTTTGCACAGGTAACATATGCAGTGTTATGAGGCTTTTTGGCCTGTGCGACTTTGTATACAACAATGTCGGAAGCACGCACTGCACTGGTGTTTCTCATGGAATTTACCTGATGCATCAAGGCGCTTCTACTTTACAGATGATAATTTCTGTTTGAAAATTTCTTTATTCTTTTGCTGCAAATTCGGATGACATTTTTCGAGATGCAAATTAAGCTTGTCTGGCTTCATCGACTTATTCTCCAAGACTTTGTAACAAATAACACACTGTGGTAACTTCATGCCGTGTTTATCTTGACAAGTGAAGCCAAATTCAATGTAGTACTCTGAATATTTTCGCTTAACAATCGTTCTCGCCATTCTTTACATCTATCGGCAAAAATGTATCGATTACGAGTTGAGTTTGCCAAAAGTAATGACAAAATGTAAAAATAATAAACACAAATCAAGAACCATGTGTCGTAAAAAACAGAAGCTATATGAAGAGTGCAGCTTTCCATCAAAAATGACATAATTCAATAAATTATATACATTTACTTTTTTTTTTTTTACAAGGTGATCACCACTTATCAAGGCCCGGAAGCCACTCATGGATAAGGGTTATTGCATGTACAGTACGTTAGTGTGGGGATTTAATAAAAATGTCTACTTAAGGGGGCGGTTCATCAGGAATTTGTTTACGTTGGACTTGAAGACCTCCAGGTTGTAGTCAGGTGGGAAGCAGGCACACGGAACAGAGTTCCACAGGCGTGCAGTTCTAAGAAAGAAGCTTTGTTCATGGAAGCTACGTTTTGATTTAGGCACAGATAAAGAGTGGGGAAAATTTTAGACAGTGGTTTCAGCTAGACGGGTGTTTTTCGTAAAAGATTGGCGAGGGGGGGGACTAGAAATTGGAGCTCAGACGAGCACCTTCCATGGAAATAATGATATTGTTTTATTGTTAAATTACTGAATATAGTGGAAGTCCGGGGGACAACCCAGAAAATTACAATAAATTACCCGTTGAGAAGCACTGACCCGTGATACTACTTGGAAGAAGAATCGATGTTACAGGGGATTCAAGGAGTAACTAGTCAGAAACAAATTCTTTCTCTCTCTTTCTCTCTCTCTCTCTCTTTATATATATATATATATATATATATATACTTGTTTATTGTTATATAAACATGCTCACATCCCGCTGCTACAAACAGCCACTTGTTTCAATCAAACAACAGATATCATCAGGCAGCGACTTGACTATTCAAAAGTTCAATGAATAATCTTATTATTATTCATTGAACTTTTGAATAGTCAAGTCGCTGCCTGATGATATCTGTTGTTTGATTGAAACAAGTGGCTGTTTGTAGCAGCGGGATGTGAGCATGTTTATATAACAATAAACAAGTATTATCAGCTCTTTTTATTGAGCACTATCTAACAACCTCGTTGAATTCATTAGTCCATTACTTTTGAATATAAAAAAAACCCGAGTATATATATATATATATATATAAAGATATTATTATAATTAATTTTTGGCATTCATAATTTAAATACAACTTTGGGCAGATGGCATCCCGAGCTTGTGCATATATGGCATATATAGAGATCCAATTTTACTAAACAGCTTCGCATTAAATTAGGCTGTATTTTGTAATAACATATAAAATATTGTTTTCCTAGTGGTCTATTGTGCCTGATTTATCAGCGTAGACATGAAACTTTACATGGTTGTAGGTTTGAGTCCTGGCTTCAAATAGGTGGCAGTCTAGTCACATTGAAGTGCTGTGATACAGTGAAACAGTCTCTCTGTGTATAACGATATATATATATCTAGTAATTACTGCAGACATAACATCAAATTTGATAATTGAATGAGTTTTCTCTTTTAAGGTTCAAGTTTCACATGAGTATAGAAAGCAAAGCTAATTTGTATCAGCTGTTACTTCGGTCTCAATTAAGGAAAAACCAATATCCAAATGAATCATATTGTATAAATTTCCTACAATATAGTATGATCCATGCAAACTTTTATTTATTGTTTTTGTAAAAAGAGAAACAATATGAAATGAATTTAAACTATTTTACACAAAATCGACTTCAAATTCTGGCATCTAATTAAGTATCTTTCAAACCCTTAAAATTCAATTAGTACCCAAAGTATTTTATGTTGTATTTTTTGCTATAGATTGTGGCAATAAAAAGAAAAAGCTATTGGCAGTTGCTGAAATAAAAACTCCAAACAATAAATAAAATTATGATTGTGGACTAATTCTTTCCTGGCCGTTGGGAACCAGTGTGTTTTATATATATATATATATATATATATATATATATATATATATATATATATATATATATATATATATACGCAGGTTTTTTTATATTCAAAAGTAATGGACTAATGAATTCAACGAGGTTGTTAGATAGTGCTCAATAAAAAGAGCTGATAATACTTGTTTATTGTTATATAAACATGCTTACATCCCGCTGCTACAAATAGCCACTTGTTTCAATCAAACAACAGATATCATCAGGCAGCGACTTGACTATTCAAAAGTTCAATGAATAATCTTTATTTATTATTCATTGAACTTTTGAATAGTCAAGTCGCTGCCTGATGATATCTGTTGTTTGATTGAAACAAGTGGCTATTTGTAGTAGCGGGATGTAAGCATGTTTATATAACAATAAACAATAATATATATATATATATATATATATATATATATATATATATATATATATATATATGATATTTTCTCTGTGATAAAAGCGTTGTTTTAGTGCAAATTCAAAATATAAGTTTAGTAAGCCAATTCAATGCAGATTTTATTAAAAATAAACAGACATTTATTTGTTTATAAATCAAAGTTAATCCCTCGAGAGATAAATTATATATATATATGAGCTCTCCCAGGAATATTTATTATAATTATAGATATAAATCTCTCATTTTACAAAAAAGAAATTATAAAAATTATAGATCATCATCAAATTTGTTTTAATGTATATTTTACATGCTGACATGTGTGGGACAGCTTTTAAAAAATTAATATCCAAACTAATCTATCTCTGGCCAGGTCATTATTTAAACTACACAATCTAAAATCCGACAGAATCTTTTTTGAAAAGCATGTCATAGGTTGGAGCAAGATTTTTCATACATCAGATGCACTTCCTGACGCGAACCGAGATATCTTCTTCGGATGAAGGTAAACAATGATAAAGTCTTGCTCAAAAACTTTAAGAATAAATGTAATTTTGTTTTTAGATAATTTACAGTTTTGAACTAGTCATAAAATTTCTTATTTTAATATCTTTCCCTTTTTTCCTTTGATGATGAGCGTTTTTCTTTTTTTTTTTTGTTTTTTGCTTTTTTTTTTTTTGTTTTTTTTGTTTCTACTTCCCTCCTAATTTCATGCAATATTAAAGATGATTTTTGAAGATTTTTCCATGATAAAGTTTCATATCAGTTAATGATTTTCTAATTGATTAATCGTATTAATCCGCTCTTAGTACTCAGAATTTCTTCTTCCGGTTAAATGAAGTTATCCGATTCAAGGAGCGGGAGTAAGGGCAGATAACTCATCCGGCTTTACTTTCGCTTTCTCTTCTTTTGCATATGGTTTTTTCCCCATTCTTCATTATCGGAATCGTCATGCCTTGCTTTTCGATCACATCTTCGGTTGCCGCTGTTGAGCTTACGTCTCCGTCAGGACTCTTCAAATAACCATTCAACAACACTCGTCTTAATCTTAGGCGCAAGTTAGATTTCTAAAGATTCATTTATTTTAAAGATTTTTGAAAATATTTTTGTTTTTGTAAATATGGCTTCCTCTGAAAAGTGGCAACGAAAATCTTTGAAATAATAACCGAAAAAAAATCAATAATAATAATAATAATAATAATAATAATAATAATAATAATAATAATAATAATAATAATAATAATCTAGGTAAATAAAAGTCTGGAGAAAAAAGAAAGAAAGAGTAGAGTTCGAGAAGAAATAGGATGAGGAGATAAGAAAGATAGCAAAGCAGAAAAAGAGGGAAGTAGAGGAAAGCAATGAAGGAGGAGGAGTAGGAGTAGGAGGAGGACTGTGGGTTAGAGTTTGGTAGATTATCTCACACTTGTGCTAATCATTTCAGGCAGCATTTGTTTCTCATGATTTCTCTATTGCAATTTTTTTAATAAAAAAATTACTTTAAAAATAAGTTTTATTCAAGAGATGGAGATTTGTAGAATGGACACTTTATTTTTCAGAAATTCATGTATTTATTACATCAGACATGAGGGTCATTGTATATCCATTCGTGTAGCTAGGTTGGTTGGATTGATCAATCTAATACAACCGAGACTCTGCACAATGGATGACGCCATACACGGTAAACACTCGTCTATTTACAACAACAGCTAACAATTTTCCGTACCCTTTATCTGTACCCAAAATTAAACGAAAATTCCATGAGCAAAGTTTCTTTCCAGGATATGCCTATCTGTAGAATCCGATACCGTAGGTTTGCTTCCCAACTAATTATATCACTATTATTTTCAAGTCCAGCATAAAAAAAGATCTTGTTGAACCATCCTAGAAAATAATCAATTTGTACCCAATTTCAACTTTTACTGCATACTTATTGACACTTATCCTCAACTGGCTTCTGGACCTTGATAAACGATAACTCTCTTTTAAAAAATCCACTAAAGCAGGTGCAAGATACTAAAATCTAAAATAGGTATCAATCCACATATGCTCCTATGGATTAAATAGTAGGGCATACTAGACTCTCAAGCCTTGCTTGTGTAACGCATTTAAAAGAAGGAAAGCATAAAAAAAATATTGACAACATTTTTTTTGCTTATCGCAGCTTTGTTTCCAGTCATCCTGAAATTCTTTGTGCCGCTGGACTCAGGTAAAGCTGGCTAAAGAGGGGTACGGTTAGGATTATGCGACTCTTGCTTCAGTATGGACTCGTACATGGAATATTCACTGTCTCTTCATACTCAAATGGGTTTTTTGTTTCTCTCTCTTTCTAATATATATATATATATATATATATATATATATATATATGAGAGAGAGAGAGAGAGAGAGAGAGAGAGAGAGAGAGAGAGAGAGACCATTTCGCTGTATAACAGCTCTTAATCTCAAGCTAGGATAGAATATGTCTAGTTGATAGTTGGTGACTCTAACCACTTGACTTCAGAGTAGACGTTGCCGTGAATTAACATCTCAATGCTTTATATAAACATTATCAATTACTAGAGAGTTCATTTGTTTATTTGGAAACGCTTTGCATTGTCCCTAATACTTACCACAGTACTCCAGTACTTAACGTGAGAGAAGAAGAAAGAAGGGTTTATATATATATATATAAAATTCAAATATGTTGATATTTTTTCAAAAGTGCTCAATACGAAGTAGAGCTTTATTAATAAAATTTATATAAACATTAAATTAACCTACACTCATTAATTTGTTTCTGTGCAAAGCGCACATCATGCAGGGTTAGTTGAAGATATAGCTTGAGATAATGCTTATATGAACGTTACACACACACACACACACACACACACACACACACATACACATGCTCTAAAGCTCTACTCGGAATCCATTATATGCAAACAAATTTTTGTAAAAATTTTTATGTTGAATAGCCACACTATCATTTAACGTTTAAAATCAAAGCTAAAAAAGCAAATAAGAAATGCAAACTTACTAAAAGAATAAGTTATTCCCCGTAGCTGATTTTTATTTTTAGACTAGCCTTGGTGCCTGGCATTGCCCGAGTGTGTGGAGGTGTGGGTTGAACAAAATAAAAAAAAAAAGTAGTAGTTTGTAGGCAGGCTCGAACCCATATTGCGAAGGAGGAAAAGAAAGTGAAAAAAAAAAACAAAAAAAAAACGTGACGTCTTTGCCGTTGCATCCATCGCCAAACCGGAAGTGGTGAAGGTTTTGATTAAGGCTAGTCAATCGAAAATGAGGGATGACTTTCAAAAATATTGGCGAATAAAGTGACTGCTCCTTGTAGAAAACTGCCCAGTTGAAGGTGAAGGAATTAATGTTTTTAGTCAATTTTTCGATATTTGTCGTCCAAAGCATGGAGCTTCAAAACAATACCAATATCGTGAAAATCTGTCGCATTTGTCAAAATTTTTAGGCAGACATACATGCGTACATACACACATACATACATTTAAACAGAATGGTGAGATTCATATAATAGCTGTTTATTTAAGAATATGTAAATATTAAAAATTGCCAGACCAAACTTTTTTCATTTAAATAAATTGTAACAAAGTATGTTAGTCTATATCAATAACATGATACAACGATAACAAATAAAAATTGGCTAGTCAGTATCAGATTAAATGATATTATAGTTTATCTTTTGAAATCCGAATGACATATATACATATATATATATATTCTGGTTACGAATCTCACTACGTTCAGCCACACTGATGAATCATAAGCTACAAAACACGCATTTGTGGATAATTAAATTTAAAAAATATATATGTACTTTCCCATCTCGAGGCATTGCATTTATTTGGAGAAAAGTATTCCCAAATAGCATTAAAGTAAAAATACTTATTTGTATAAAGAATTGAATTCGTTCAAAAGTATTGCAAACAAAAAAAACAAACAAACAAACAAAAAAACAAATAAATGGCATCTATAAAAATGCGGTGCGGTACATTCCAGCACTAGTGCGAGTTAGCTCAGTTGTAAAGCTTCCGGATTTAGTCTCTGAGATTCTGCTCTTGAATTTCGCTAGGTTCAGCCACACTGATGTCGTAAATACCGAAACGTGTGTCTGTCGATAAATAGATTATATATATATATATATATATGTGTGTGTGTGTGTGTGTGTGTGTGTGTGTGTATGTTTTTATTTGTTTCTGTTAACGATATTCTTTGAAGGAATTCAATTATTTATACGAAAGTACATTTTTGCCTAAATGCGAATTGGGAATAATTTTCCCTTTGACCAATTTGGTACCCCCTATGGATACCCGGCGTTGCCCGGGTGTTTGAAGGTGTATGTTGAGCAAAAAAAAAAAAAAAAAAAGGGGTCAATTTTTTAACTTTTATGACCCCTTAACATTTATTGTTTTGAGCTCAAATCAAGTTATTAAGTTAGATTTATGCCCAAGGAATCTATATCTAAAATTTCAAGTGTTTAACCAAAATTGTAGGAGTTTGGTAGAGTTCTCAAAGGTCAAATCGTTCAACTTTGACCCCTTATCAGCCAAATTTCTGGCCGAAAGCCGATCCCAAAGATTTTCCCAAATCTCAGTACCCTGTATATCAAATTTCGAGTCTGTAAACTAAAAATTGACAGAGTTATTGCGTAGGGAAATGTACACAGACAGATACGGTCACTTTCATAGATATATAGATAGATTAAACAAAAATATATACGTATACAAATAAATATATATGGAAACAATTTTGTGTTTACTATAAACTTTTTACGCAAATATTATACAAGTATAAATCATGTAGAATATCTGCATGAATATAATTACACGTAATAGTTAACTAAAGATGATAATTCCATGAGAAAACCGAAAAAACTAATAGGGAATTAATTAAAATGAATGTTTAAAAGCATATGCAAATTAGCTAGATCGTTTGCAGATGAATGCAATTGCACCATCCATTCTTTTTAAATAAATAGAAAAGAGGGTTTTTAATATGAATATCGATGCACACAAAAGAAAAACGAATTTATAGATAGATAGATAGATAGATAGATAGATAAATTCAAAGTTAATATTTTACAGAGGTAAAATAACCACTGAATTTTTAATGAGGTTAATACGAAAGTGCTTAAAACCGAAGTAGGGCAAGATATACTTTTTATTTGTTTTACGTAAGCATTAATATGCCGCTACACATTCATGAGCATGTTTCAGTCAGGTAGTTACTAGTAACTAGAGACCTCTTCTGGCGATATTACTTATACAAAAGCTTAGCATCATTACGGATTAAGATTTTGTATAAGCAATACCACCTGAAGAGGTCTCTAGTTACTAGTAATAGACTGACCGCAACATGCTCATAAATGTGTAGCGACATATTAATGCTTATGTAAAACAAATAAAAGGTATATTTTATTTATTTATACGTGGACTATTATCCTTATCTTTTAAAGTTGTTTTGCTTAACGACGCTTCGGCTAACTATTCCTCTAACCTTCATCAGGTATTGACACAGGTTTCATCGTCTCGGACTCATCAGAGTGACTGAATCTAGCAAGATTCGAAATCAGGACCCCATGGTAAGAAGCGTAAACACCTACCACACGGCTATCTCGCATGTCTGCTGAAAGTATCGCATTTCATGTAGATGTTATTTGTTTTTGTTTTGCGATATTTCTGAATGAATTTAATTATTTATACGAAAGTGCATTTTTTTTTACCTAAATGCATGTTGGGAATAATTTTCTCTTTGACCAATTTGGTACCCCCGGATTCAGCCACTCTGATGAGTAGTAGACGACGAAATACGTCTCAGTGGATAATTATATTTGAAAAATAATACATATGCCCCATTTGGTGGTACCAAATTGGTCAAAGGGAAAATTATTCACAACTTGCATTTAGGTAAAAATGCACTTTCGTATAAATAATTGAATTAATTCCAGAAGTATCGCAAGACAAAAACAATAACCTATATACAGAGAGAGAGAGAGAGAGAGAGAGAGAGAGAGAGAGAGAGAGAGAGAGAGAGAGAGAGGTGAAATTATATACGCATCAGAAAAACACTACGTAGATTACTCAATTTTTCGATAATGTTACTCATAACCCCTGATGAGACAAGTAACATCGTTGAAACGTTGATTTATCTGCATAGTTTTTTTTATGTTTATTTAAGTTCACTTATAATAGCTCAACATATGTAATGAGCACTTTTGAAAAAAAAAAATTCTGTTCAATACATTATATATATATATATATATATATATATATATATATATATATATATTGAGCTAGAAACTGAAGACGTATTGATTGATTGATTCTAGGTCTATGATATGAGTAGGTGACAGGCTTTCTTGATTGTTTATGAGATATGCCATCTGATTATCAATGTTTGATCTGCTGCCAGCTACTGTCTTAAGCGGATCATTTCATTATTGTTGTCGGAGGGGGGGGGATGGGGGGGCTTTACTAAACAGGTTTGCTTCAATTTATGACTTGTTTCTTTCTTCTTTGACTATTTACCTTCGCTCATATCCTGACAGAGGAAATAAATAGGAATAGAGTGGCACTCTGGGCAGTTTATGTTCCTTCGGCCAAGTAGACATCTTCAGAAACGGACGGTGTCGGGGTGGTCATCTGTTTGCCTTTTTGTTATCAGAGACTATAGATGTTTTATTAGTAGGGGTAGGGGTGGCAGTTAATGTGTCCAGTTTGTATGCACTATGATTTTTATGTGGATGGAGATTATATCTATATAAATTATTCATTTCTCATGTTGAGCAGTTTACCTCATTTATTAGTCATTTTTTTCCTGACTGGTTCTTTATTTGTTTTGTTTTTTTCTTTCACCTCTATCTTTTGCTGTTTTTTTTTCTCTCTTTTATCAACGTTTTATGTTATGCTATTTCTTTATCTTTCTCTTTCTCTCTCCATCTGTTGCTCTTCTCTTACTCTTCTGCTTTCTCTATTTCTCTCTCTGATCAGTTTTCTGTGTTATGTATCTTGTCTTTCTCTATTTCTCTTCTCTTCCGTCTTTTACTTTTTTTTCTCTCTCTTTTATTAACACTCTATATTATGTTCTTTTTCTTTCTCTCTCTTCTTTCTCTTTTTTTTTTGCTTTCTCTCTCATCGCTATCTATCTTCTTTCTTGTTTATTTTTTCACTGCTTTTTTTCTTTTTTCTTATTTACTCTTACTATCTCCAAATTTCTCCTGTTTTCTCTCTATTTGCTGTCCTTCTTTGTCTTTTATTTTCTCGCGTCTCTTTTTGTTTTATTCTATATTTTACCTTGCTTTCTTTTTCCTGTTGATTTCTCTGTCTGTGCACGATTTTGTTTTGATATATGTAGATACATATATAACAGTTTCCTACACTTCCCCCCATATATATATATATATATATATATATATATATATATATATATATATGAGAGGGCTGTGTTTGAGGGCAATGGCAACAAATATAACCTTTTAACACTTCATACAATGTTTCAAGCAAATTACAAAATCTTCTTTTTCATCTCTCTCTATCTTTATCTATTATATCTATAAAAGTGAAAGTGTCTCTGTGTGTGTGTGTCTGTGTACATTTCCCTACACAATAACTCTGTCAATTTTTAACCTACAGACTCGAAATTTGATATACAGGGCACTGGGATTTGGGAAAATCGATGTGATTGATTTTCGGGCAGAAATTTTGCGATTAAGGGGTAAAAGTTCAACGATTTGTCCTTTGAAAACTCTACCAAACTCCTCCTACAATTTTTGATCTAAACACTTTAAATTTTAGATATAGATTCCTTGGACATGGATCTAACTTAATAACTTGATTTGAGCCCAAAACAATCAATTTTAGGGGGTCATAATAGGGGTCAAATTTAAAAGAATTGACTTTTTTTTTGCTCAGCATACACCTCAAAACACCCGGGCAACGCCGGGCACCCATGATAGTATACATATAAAATGAGAATGTGTGCGTGTGACGACACTTCTAAACCTATATACTCAACGAATTTTTGCAGGCTTGAAATTGTTACTAAGGGGTCTAAATTGAAAAATTGGTATGTAGCAGTCATCAGATTTTTATTTTTGCTAACTGTTTCACAAATGCGCATGCGTGAATAGTTAACATTACAGATTGCTTATGTTAAGAGTAAGTAGTTTGAAAACCATTTTTAAAGATCGTGTCAAAATTGCTTACTGGTTATCGTACTTGACTCACTGTCTTTCGGTTTTGGTTTTGATCTAAGCTCGTGTATTTTCTTTTTTACTTACAAAAAGTAAACGGTTTAAAAAAACATAATTCTTGTCATATCTAGTTTAGTTCGAGATTTTACTAAACATCATCTCTTCCTAGGTAGTATAGTAAGCTAAACTTGCTTGTTAATTCTTGCCTTTGTAAAAATGTGTTATTATTATCATTTTTATTCTCTGTTGCTCTGACTTTTTATTTTTAAATTCTCCACAAAGCGTGAAATTTGCCTAAATGTTTTCGTTGCTATAAGTATCAAATAGTTTTGAAAAATTAGGCCAAATAATATAAAACTATGTGGGAGTAGCATGGACATTCGATTTTTTGTTTAGGGGAAGTGAACCAAGAAAACTTATACTAAGTACATACTTAACGTTTTGCTCACGATTCTGCTTTATATAAAAGAGATTTAACGTTTTTATCAATTTTTTCTGCCGTCACAAAGAAGGTTTTTGAATCGCGATAGAGAGCATTATAGAAATAGGATTGCATAGTCATAATGGATGGTGTATGACTTATTTCCAACTGTTCTTTCTGGTATATGTTCCCCAAACTTGCTACTACATTTGATATTCAACTTTTTATAGATGGTCCAGTGTGTGTGTGTGTGCAAGCGGAGGGGGGGCGATCGGAACGTGAATGTACAGACACACACACACACACACACACACACATATATATATATATATATGATTGAGAGAGAGATAGAATTGTATAATATACTTTCGTCAAACTGGAATATTAAGCGACTCAAAACTGGAAGTCTTATGGAGTCAGGCGATGATAGCTGAAAAAGAGTCACCTGGATATGAAAGAAAAAAAGTAAAGAAACGATTTTTATTTTCAACATTTTTTTATAAAAATAAGTAATGACATAAGCTGTTTGATTTGTTTTAGGAAAATATAATAAAATGTCCGTACTTTTCAATTTAGAGGCTATGCTATTTTTTAGATAGGATGTACAAGTAAAATTCGATGTTTACAATATCTTTTGTTAATTAAATTGTTAAGTAAACATACAGAATAGTTAAGAAAACCCCATCATTACGTTGTTATTCCAGTAAACTGCAGGAGCACCAACATGTCTGCGTTTTATTTTAAATATTTTTGTTTTTACAAAAATAAGTAATCAGTTAATTTTCTCCTTTAGTAACTACTCCAAATAAGGAAGAAATTTAATAACAGGGACTACGTCTGAGCCAACACCGTTTGTTGCCAACTTGCTTCTAAACAGTCTCTTATTCTTCCGGATCGCCATATT
>NC_136490.1:30997075-31272075 GCF_053919585.1 Euprymna scolopes | reverse complement strand
CGTACATGTGTGGTAGCTTACTGTGAGTTGTCTATACTTCACTGGTGCGATGTTCTCTTTGTTCTTAATTAGGATCTGTGACAGCTTCCTGTCGGTTTTCAGAGTTGGGCCCTTCCTTATTTTACCGTAGCTACCATTTGCAATTAGGTTTGCCATTTTTTCAAATTATTCCGACATGTCCATTACCACAGTGGCGTTACCTATATCTGCTGCCAGTATTATAATACTGCTATCACTCTGTAGGGATTGTATAGCCAGTTTATCTTCCCATGTGATGTTTGATTTGGGTGGCTTGACTTTCTCCAGTACTTGTCTCACTTTCCATCTTATTTCATTGCCTTGACTCGTGGGGATTCTCAAGGCTACCTCCTCAATATGAGTTATTATGTCTAGGTATGGAATGCATTTGGTGGTTGTTGCGAAGTTGAGACCTTTATTCAGTACTGTTTCCTCTGAGTGACTTAGCTGGCGGCTGCTGAGGTTGACGACCGCTTTCACAGGTGGATCCCATGCAGCTGCAGCAAGGTTTACAAGGGTGAAACATGCTGCCCTCTTAAAGTAAGGGTGGAGGAACATCGAAAAGCAGTGACTAGAAGGGAGACTGAAAAGTCGAGTATAGCCTACCATGTATGGACATAACAACCTCCTGAGCAAACCGAGTATAGAACTGAAGACAATTTGGGAACCTCTAATTATAAGAGAGAACCTAGAATAGCAACTTAGGTTTAACAGTCCCAAAAATTGATACATCATCGTCCTAGTGACACATGGTTGAGGCGACTAAGACGTTGGAACAGAGATTGCAAGTCTCCAAGGTGCTGAGTGAAAGCAGTGGCAGTGACAACACAATGGCAGCAACAGCAATAGATGCAGCAGCAACATCATTAAGCGGTAGCAGCAGAGACAGCCTGAATGGAACGAGAACATGGTACCGCTGTAACAATAAAGGGTTGGGCTCAAAATTCCCAAAAAACAGTTCCCGAGTTCGAGATACACCTGAAGAAGGCCGAACGATGAAATGGCCAAAAAGTAGTGGAAAAAACACCGAAGATGAGGAAGTGAGTCTGAAAAACGAAATCCATAATTTATCATATATATATATATATATAATTATTTAATGTACTAATAAAATATCTACAGACACTAGTGTTTCATCCTTTCGGGAATCATCAGTGCAGAGTGTCACGATTAACACCAGTAGAGATATTCGAACCCTGGCAACAGAAGTCATATATATATATATATATATATATATATATATAGTCATTCACATACAGTACTGTTTCGCTGTTTCACAGCTCATCAGTCCTTCATACTTAATGTTTTTTTCTATTATTCAATTAGTCCTGATAATCAGATTACAACATAAACAAATCAAGATGTTATTTTTTAATCAGAGAAGAAATACAGATTATCGTTATTAACATTATCAGCATTTATTCCATAAATGTTGCTAGTATTTCTCTGCACCATCGTTACTTTCATGGCAGGTGCTCGACTGAACGTCAATCCATGATCTCCCTTGTGAAACATTAGCAACAAAATCTCATCTAGCCAAGATTACTGTAAATACTTTCCCCTTCTCTCTCTTTCTTTCTCTAGCTAAAACTAAGCAAAACCTCCACAATCAAAGATTATTTCCTAGAACTACTCGCCTCTGGAACACAATATCACAGGCCTATTTCCCTGCTGACTATAACATGATTGTTTTCAAGTCCAATGTAAGTTCTTGTTTAGCCATCCCTTTAAATAATCAAATCATGGTTGTGTCTCGCCAGCCACCTGACACACATTAAACTTTATCCTTCAATAGCCCTTGAGCCTTCATAAGTGTTACTCCCTCATATATATATATATATATATATATATATATATATATATATATATATATATATATACTAGCAGAAGTACCCGTCGTTGACTGGGTTCAAAAACAGCCTACAGAAAATGGACTGTGATTGATGAAAGTATGATAGGTTATGAAAAGGAGGGTGTTGTTAAGAGATAGGTTTTGATACTCAAAAATATTACCCTAAACAAAATATGATGAAAGTAAAGATAATTTTCGCGAAAATATATATATTTTTTTTATATCAACTTTGTTTCCATTCGTAGCCAAGAGTGACCAACAAAATGATGTTTCCTTACAAAGAGAAAATGTTATATATATAATAATATAAATATACAAGAAATAAATGTTACCATAGTCAATAAAAGTTACTTTTATGCTAGAAAAGTTCATTGGTTTGTATTTTTAAGTAGTTTGTAAAAAAATCTTTTTTTTTTAAATTAACGAACTAGTTTAAAAAAAAATCAAAATGGAAAATTTGAAATGGAGAGCCCCGTTTTCATTTTGAAGGAGGGGCACCTGAGCATTCTGTGTTAACAATTTAAGAGAGTTCCGTCAACGTAAAGAAATATTTATATACATATTTTAATGTTTTCCGTTATTTTGTGCTTGAGGAATATTCGACTATGGCATGTGTAGTTTATAAAAAATTAATTTAAGTAGTTATCGCCTCAAATTTCGTTTTAATTTCGGTTCGCTGAAATTATTTCAAGTAAAGAGCATTAAAAACTATTTCAAAACAAAAAAAAACATGAACTTTTATTGACTATTGTAACATTTATTTCTTATATATTTATTTTTTCGGGTAGTCGTTTGTTGGTTTTTCTGCTAAACACTCTTACTAAATAATATCGACGAAATATCGAAAAACAAAGAAACAAAAACAGTTTTGAAAAATAATGAAGCTTTACTTACTTTAGTAAAATAATCTGAAACAGCAAAATGGGATCTTAAAAAAGTAAACACGTAATTAGTTTAATTTTTTGAAAGCAAAGAATCGATATAAATATGAATAAGAAGGAAATGGCACCCTTTTCAAGCAGAACAGCTTCGTTTCAGTTTAACAGTATTGAATGGTGTAGTATTGCGCCGTCGGATTCAGGGTTGTACTATTGTAATGTAAAGAACACGCAGAAAGGGTTGTAATTAACTGAATTCCTTCTGACAAAAAAAAGCTTAAACAGATATATAAATAAAATAAAAAGGTTATGTAAATGTTTTTAAAAAGACACGTAATTACGTGGACAGGATTTTTTCCTTCTTTTGATATGATAACAAGTAACGTTCTAATTTTTTATTATTTATCTATTTTCGAAAGAGTGTCACATGCAAGTGGAGAAGGAAAAAAACAGTTATGCAAAATTTGTGCAGAGAATTGTCTAAAGTTCCGATTTTTTTTTTTCTTTTTTTGCTTTCACTTTAATAAGAACGTGAATTTATTCAACACAATATGATTCAACTCAAAAAAATAAATAAAAGCTAACGTGAATTAAGATTTAAGTTAAGGTGTTATTGTGGACCCTCGCCCCTTTTAAAAGCCTTGTTAAACTTTCTGGCTTATTTACATTCTATGGAGATCAGGCATGAACGAGCATCCAATAATTTTATTATACCATATTTCTTCAAATTGAAACATAATTATCAAGGTATACTTACGCAAATAGATATGAAAAGTCTTTGTTAAAGTTTGTGCCATATTTCCATGGAGTACAGGCGCAAACGCAGACCCTATAATTTTATTATACCATCCCTAGTTAAGTTGAAACATACTTATCAAAGTATTCTTATGTAAATCTATATCAAAAACCCTTGTAATCGTTTTTTCTTTTCATTTTTTATTTCCATACTTTGGGGGCCAGACACGAACGCAGACCCCACAATTTTAATGAACCACCTTTCTGCCAGATCAAACATACCCATTCCTGTGTCTCGATACATCTTCTATCATTATATGTAATCAGTTTTTTAAAATAGTCAACCATATAGGAGCCTATTCGTGACCGGACACACACACACACGTTCAGCTTTATATATATATATTATGAAGGACTAGAAGAATACTTTCCTAGGATGGGTAGCATTCATTCGCTAAGCAGAAGTTTTATAACAATTTTGTGTCCTCTCGTGAAAATTAAAATTAAAATATAAAGAAACTAAACCTTATTCCAATTTTGATTAAAATTTATTACATAATTTTGATTCTAGAAAATGTCTAAAATTTAAAGCTTAACCAAAAGGGTTCTTAAGAAGAAACTGAAATTCAGGGAATTTTGCTTAGTTGGTGTCTAATGACTATGGATCAAATTCAATGTAAGTATGATATATTTGAATTAATAAATGTGGGTGTATGTCCAAATTATGTCCTCTGAAAGCCAATTAAAATACTCCAAATAAACTGTAATTTAAAGAATCTTCATTAATTAATGTTTTATACATATTGTTAAAATTAAACAAAAATTTGAGGTAACTAAATTTTCACAAGTCTTGTACTCACTTTGTATGAAACTAAATATAATCCACATTATACACACTTACTCCTAGCAGATATATTCCAAAATTCATAATGATTGTTTAAATGGTCTAAAAGTGAATAATAATATATAGAAATACATCAACATATATAGATACCTAACTTGATATATGGAGCAATTTCCGTTAGAAATCTTAAGTGAGATTTCAATGCGTTGCAGAGCAAAAATGTAAATTAAAAGAAAAATGCAACAAAAATCTTAATTCCATCTCCTTATGAATTTATTTAAACCCAATAATAGTCAGTAAATCTCGACCACCTCACTCATTTGAAAAGGCCATATTGGATTTAAATAACTTTTTAATGAAATTGGTTTTTCTTTTAAATTCATACATATATAAATATATAACGTTCCCATATTTAATATACACGTATTTGAAAAATTGAAAGTTTGACAGATTAAAAAGTGAATAAGTTAAACCTGACTAAGAAATAAACTAATTAACCCGATTAAACAATGAATAAATTAAAGTTGATTAAACAATGAATAAGTTAAACCTGATTAAGCAATAAATAAATTAAACCTGATTAAACAAGGAATAAATTAAACCCGATTAAACAAGGAATACATTACACCCGAGTAAACAAGGACTAACTTAAACCCGATTAAACAATGAATAACTTAAACCTGATTAAACAATGAATAAATTAAACCTGATCAAGCAATAAATAAATTAATACCGATTAAACAATAAATATATCAAACCCGATTAAACAATGAATAAATTAAATCCGATTAAATAATGAATAAATTAAACCTGATTAAACAATGAATAAATTAAACCCGAATTAACAATGAATAAATTAAACCTGATTAAAGAATGAATAAATTAAACCTGATTAAACAATGAATAAATTAAACCTGATTAAACAATGAATACATTAAACCGATTTAACAATGAATACATTAACCCGATTAAACAATGAATAAATTAAACCGATTAAACAATAAATAAACTAAACCCGATTAAACAATGAATAAATAAAACCCGATTAACCAATGAATAAATTAACCCGATTAAACAATGAATAAATTAATCCCGATTAAATAATAAATAAATTAACCCCGATTAAACAATAAATAAACTAAACCCGATTAAACAATGAATAAATTAAAGCCGATTAAACAATGAATAAATTAAACCCATTTAAACAATGAATAAATTAAACCCGATTAAACAATATATAAATTAAACCCGATTAAACAATGAATAAATTAAACCGATTACACAATGAATAAATTAACCCGATTAAACAATATATAAATTAAACCCGATTAAAAAATGAATAAATTAAACCCGATTAAACAATATATAAATAAAACCTGATTAAACAATGGATAAATTAAACCCGTTTAAACAATGAATAAATTAAACCCGATTAAACAATATATAAATTAAACCTGATTAAACAATATATAAATCAAACTCGATTAAACAATATATAAATTAAACCCGATTAAACAATATATAAATAAAACCTGATTAAACAATGGATAAATTAAACCCGATTAAACAATGAATAAATTAAACCCGATTAAACAATATATAAATTAAACCTAATTAAACAATGGATAAATTAAACCAGATTAAACAATATATAAATTAAACCCGATTAAACAATGAATAAATTAACCCGATTAAACAATGAATACATTAACCCAATTAAACAATACATAAATTAAACCTGATTAAACAATGAATAAATTAAACCCGATTAAATAATATATAAATTAAACCTGATTAAACAATGGATAAATTAAACCAGATTAAACAATGAATACATTAACCCGATTAAACAATGAATAAATTAACCCGATTAAACAATGAATAAATTAAACCCGATTAAACAATATATAAATTAAACCTGATTAAACAATGGATAAATTAACCCGATTAAACAATGAATAAATTAACCCGATTAAATAATGAATACATTAACCCGATTAAACAATGAATAAATTAACCCGATTAAACAATGAATAAATTAAACCCGATTAAACAATATATAAATTAAACCTGATTAAACAATGGATAAATTAAACCAGATTAAACAATATATAAATTAAACCCGATTAAACAATGAATAAATTAACCCGATTAAACAATGAATACATTAACCCGATTAAACAATATATAAATTAAACCCGATTAAACAATGAATAAATTAAACCCGATTAAATAATATATAAATTAAACCCGTTTAAACAATGGATAAATTAAACCCGATTAAACTATATATAAATTAAACCCGATTAAACAATGAATAAATTAAACCCGATTAAACAATGAATAAATCAAACCCGATTAAACAATATATACATTAAACCCGATTAAACAATATATAAATAAACCCGATTAAACAATGAATAAATTAACCCGATTAAACGATGAATAAATCAAACCCGATTAAACAATATATAAATTTAACTCGATTAAACAATATATACATTAAACCCGATTAAACAATATATACATTAAACCCGATTAAACAATATATACATTAAACCCGATTAAACAATGAATAAATTAACCCAATTAAACAATGCATAAATTAACCCGATTAAACAATGAATAAATTAAATCCGATTAAACAATGAATAAATTAAATCCGACTAAACAATGGATAAATTAAACCCGATTAAACAATGAATAAATTAAACCCGATTAAACGATGAATAAATTAAACCCGATTAAACGATGAATAAGTTAAACCCGATTAAACAATATATAAATTAAACCTGATTAAACAATGAATAAATTAACCCGATAAAACAATATATAAATTAAACCCGATTAAACAATGAATAAATCAAACCCGATTAAACAATGAATAAATTAACCCGATTAAACAATGAATAAATTAAACCCGATTAAACAATATATAAATTAAACCCGATTAAACAATAAATAAATTAAACCCGATTAAACAATATATAAATTAAACCCGATTAAACAATGAATAAATTAAACCCGATTAAACAATATATAAATTAAACCCGATTAAACAATGAATAAGTTAAACCAGATTTAACAATGAATAAATTAAACCCGATTAAACAATGAATAAATTAAACCCGATTAAACAATATATAAATTAAACCCGATTAAACAATGAATAAATTAAACCCGATTAAGCAATATATAAATTAAACCCGATTAAACAATATATAAATTAAACCCGATTAAACAATGAATAAATCAAACCCGATTAAACAATGAATAAATTAACCCGATTAAACAATGAATAAATTAAACCCGATTAAACAATATATAAATTAAACCCGATTAAACAATGAATAAGTTAAACCAGATTAAACAATATATAAGTTAAACCCGATTAAACAATGAATAAGTTAAACCAGATTAAACAATATATAAATTAAACCCGATTAAACAATTAATAAATTAACCCGATTAAACAATGAATAAATCAAACCCGATTAAACAATGAATAAATTAAACCCAATTAAACAATATATAAATTAAACCCGATTAAACAATGAATAAATTAAACCCGATTAAACAATATATAAATTAAACCCGATTAAACAATGAATAAGTTAAACCCGATTAAACAATATATAAATTAAACCCGATTAAACGATGAATAAATTAAACCCGATTAAACAATGAATAAATTAAACCTGATTAAACAATGAATAAATTAAACCTGATTAAACAATGAATAAGTTAAACCCGATTAAACAATGAATAAATTAAACCTGATTAAACAATGAATAAATTAAACCCGATTAAACAATGAATACATTAAACCCGGTTAAACAATGCGCATTTTTTTAAATATGTATTTAGTTTTTAAATGAACATTTTTCTGACATTTTAACTCTTATTCTTGAGTGCCCCCTCGATCATTGATAAGTGGTAACCCATTAGTATATATAATTCTTTTTAAATAATACTACAGAGGCCCCCAGAGCGTTATAAAAACAACTTTTAACCTTATTATTAATTTTAAATTCAAAGTAATGCTGCACCAGTCCTGTGCCTGGAACATGGAAAATATACTTCAGTTCGATCAGGATTAGGTTTAGGTAGATATTTATTCGGCCACGTACTGTATTATCAAGCTTATTTCATTTCTGGTCACATCCTGTGCACCTGCCTCCTCCTTGTAACACTGTTGCTCTCCCTTTTTTTCTCTGGATAGAAACGAAGAAACTCTGAATGGACATGTGTTCTTCTGAAACCTGGTCGGATCTTGGCTCTGCATCTCTCGGTTATTACCGTACTGTCTGGCACAATTAGAGTAGCTATTCAACACCAGCGGATAGCATTCACCTAAGCAGACAACGATTTGCCGCCTGGCCAAGTGACACTTCTGCCTTCTCTAGAGCGTTAGCGTGCCAATAGTCAAATGTCCGTTCTTGTGAATAATAGGAGGCTCTTGAAAATCCAATACCACATACCACACACTTCTAATTCTGTTAGGAACACAATAACACTCTCTCCAGACTGTCATTAGGCTGCAGAATTGGTCACTTACAGCACCAGTAAAACTCAGAACGGCAAGTTTAATTACCATTTCCCTGTCAGTTGCTTCTTAAATTATTTCCTTCAGATTACCAATCTCAATTACATCTTGTTTTTCCTTTTTGTACCACCACCTTCTCATCTAATTCTCTAAAATATGCCATTATCATGTTGACACGTTCGTTATTCTCGTTAAGGAACGTTGAGCCTAGTCAGTGCCAGATGGGTGATCATTTGGAAACACCAGGTGCTGTATGAAGGTGGACGTCGACACCTCCCTTCAAGAACTGCAAAAACATAACGTTGTCACCTCCCCCCACTAACTAGGATATACATGCGACTGGGGATAGCTTGTGAATTTGATATTCCCTAGACACTTCCTCCTTTGGAGAAAGCCAGTTCAACCTGCCTAGGATGAATGTCACTGGCTGGCTAGCTCTTTAAAATATTGTCAACCAAAGAGAAGGGCAACGTCGGTTTTAAAAAGAAATATCCTTAAACCAAAAGTTTGTGCCATTTTTATTTTCGAAACTCTTTGCTTCATTTTGATTGTTTTTTTGTTTTTTTTTGGAGGTGGCTATTTTGATGTTGTTACTAATGATTCACCACTCATCAAAGCCAAAAGCCATTCAATGATAAAGGTTAATGAAATGGATAAATCGTCAGTTGAATGATGAAAAATGATGTGAGAGGATTGAAATTGATTGACGCAATCAATTACTTAAAAAGTAACCATGTTTTGGTCTGCAAGGATGCAGTCCTGTGATAATGTGTTCCACTGATAATAAGTTCTTGGAAAAAAAAATCTGTTAAGGGAAATTGCACCTGATACTAAGCATATAAAGGGTGTTTGGATGTTAGGCGAATAATTAGGAAAACGTTTCTGTTGTTTAGGAATTTATTTTTAAGAGAAATCTTTTATTTGAATGGTGATTCTAAAAATCAATTTAAATATTGTGAGAGAAAAAAATGTTTGTGTTGTGTGATGTAACACAAGAGTCAGGATGTGGAATATCAAGAGCCAGCACACTAGGGGAAGGGCAATCTAGTCTGTAAAAATACCTGAGCAGCCCCGTCGGAATTAATCAGTATTGGTGCCTCAGGTGATTAACAATAAACTCAAAGGGAGAAGGTAAAACCTTGGAGGATGTATTTTCTAGAACTATATAGGACCAGAAACATATCTCAGCCAACGAAGAACACAGCATTTCAATAATGGCTTAAATTCTGTTGGTTTTGGTGCTGACGGACAACCCTGGGTTGAGCTGTTCCTTACAAATATATGTTTCACTCTAAAAAAACAAAAAAACACGAACACAGCTATAAACATAATTAATAAATTAAAAAATTATCATTTAAATTATAAGGATTATTTTTTTAATTTATTTATTTCAGACTATTATCCCCATCTTTCTTAGTTGGTGCTTCATGACGTTTCGGCCAATTATTCCTCTGGCCTTCGTCAGGTGGTAACAGTGACAGAAAGATGAGGATAATACTCCACAATAAATAAAATCAATAAATAATACTCATCTCAATAATGAATTCCAATTAAATAATAGATTATTTTTTACTAATAATTTTTAGTAAATAAGTAAATGTGAAAAGATACTAAGTATTTGGAGTTAAGATGTTTAGATGCATTAAATGTAAATACGAAAAACACTTTTTGCAGTGTTAATATTTGTTGTATATCAAAAATGTTTTGTTTTTTTATTTTCCATGTTTAATTCTGTTATAGTTGTTTTGTCCCACAGTATTTAATTTTGTTTTATTTCAATGCATTTTAAAACGTTTTCTTTTGCTTTCAGGTAAGTGTGTTTTGCTCTGGATCATATTTTGGTAAAAATTGACTAAAAATTAAGGTAAGACATACATTTTTAGTTGTGATGATCTGTATGGCAGTTGTTTTTTTTAATTGAAAGTAATTATGTTTGTCTGAATGTGCTCATTTGTTAAATGCTATTAGTACTATGTAATCAGGTACTGATTCATTCATTAGTAACGAAACTGGTTCCATAACTTCAGCAGTGTAATCTCTATTTTAACACACTGTTTATCATATCATGTTTTTGATTGCTTGGAAATATTTTTGGTTTGGTCACTGTCACATATTAAAGGTGTTATGTATTTTCTGCGGCCAGTCATTCAATGTGCTTTTCAGTCTATATAATTTCTAAATCAACTTTTGTCACTGCCCTATGATATATACTCACTGACAGCGAATAAAACACAGCACAGTTGAATTATAAAAATATTTTATTTCACACTGACAACAGTTTTCGAATTAGTTATGATGAGTGTTGATATTAGTGAAGGCGCATGATGGGGGTGTGGTAGAGATATTTTGGCAGTGAAGAAAATGTGTCAGTTTGTCCTCACTTTGCTCGTTTCGCATGATGGGGGTGTGGTAGAGATATTTTGGCAGTGAAGAAAATGTGTCAGTTTGTCCTCACTTTGCTCGTTTTCTGTTGTGTTGATTTATATAAACATTCTTTCGTCCTGGAATGCTTAATATTTCCCATTGTCTATTGTCTGATCTTTTGACCGATGTCCTCTCACATATTTCTAGTCAAATTATGCATTCCAACAGACAGTGGTGAAAAGCCTCCCATTTCTAAAATGGAGTTAATTTGCATGTGTACAACCCATCAAATGTCTCTCTTCCTGCCAAATAACCAACAAAGGTTCTAAATTATAAACTTCATTGTTGTGGGTATTCCAACTAGTGCGTTTACATATATATAAAGTGACTTTTTCTTTACATGCAGAACAGTTTCTACCAAACTACTCTGTTAATTTTTGGTCTACAGACTTGAAGCTTAATATATATACTGAATTCGGACCTGTAGAAGGAATTTGATTTGATTTGTAGCTGGTAAAAATAACTGCTTAGGGGCCAAAATTGAAAATTTGGAACTTGGCAGGCATAAGTCGATTAAACATGTATATTCTATGCATGCGCAATTTATATGTTTAACTACATTAATTTTTAAAGTTTTGATATGCATGTGGGCTTAGATAGTAACAGATAATGCTAGACGCCTACATATTTTGGTTATCATTTTGGAATGATAACTATATATATATATATATATATATATAATTATTTTTATAATAATTAAATACCTTGAGATATTAGTGTTTCATCCTTTCAGGAATCTTCAGTGCAGGGTGTCATGATTAACACCAATCGACAGATTCAAACCCGGCTACACGAGCCATCTCTGGCTCGATTAGCAAAGACCGTATCCAATCGGCTACCATTAACCCCGAAAAATAATATTGAATTTAAACATTTTACGATGATCTATGCATAAGAGCTAAATTGACCGATTTAATTCAACTTAAAGTGCTCAACGATAAGAAACGAGTTTATAAATAATATTCAGTTTATATATATACTAGCATTTCAGCCCGGCGTTGCCCGGGTGTTTGGATGTGTATGTTGAGCAAAAAAAGAAAAGTGGTAGTAGGAAGGCAGGCTCGAACCCGTACCGCAAAGGAGGAAAAGAATGGGGTAAAAACCTAACGTTTATACTGTTACGACCACTGCCAAACCGGAAGCGACATTTTTTAAAATTAAGGCTAAACAATCTAAAGGAGAAGATAACTTTAAAAAATATCGGCGAAAAAAGTGACCCCCCCCCCTGTAGAAAAGTGCCTAGTTGAAGGGGAAGATATTAATGTTTTTAGCCAATTTTTCGATATTTGTCGTATGAAAGGTCGAACTTTAAAACGTTACTGATTTCTAAAAAATTTTTACCCAAACTGATGAAAAAGTTTGCCCTATCTCTGAATACCCTTTATGTAAAATTTCAAATATTTAGACCATAAATTGTCTGAGTAATTTGGAAGAGACCGCAGAGGTCAATTTTTTTTTAACTTTGACCCCTATTATGACCCCTGTAAATTTATTGTTTTGGGCTCAAATTAAGTTATTAAGTTAGATACATGTCTAAGGAACCTATATCTAAAATTTCAAGTGCGTAGACCCAAAATTGTCTGAGGAGTTTGGTAGAGTTCTCAAAGGTCAAATCGTTGAACTTTGACCCCCTTAATCGTCAAATTTCTCGCCAAAAACCGATCACATCGATTTTCCCAAATCTCAGTACGCTGTATATCAAATTTCGAGTCTGGAGACTAAAAATTGACAGAGTTATTACGTAGAGAAATGTACACAGACACACACACACACACACACAGATACGTTCACTTTTATATATATATATATATATAGCCTTACGTGTGTATGTATGTCGGCTAAAAGTCAAAAGCGCCAAAAATCCCATTAAAGGAGTGCTTTATCAGTAGTGCCCCAGTTGAATAATATCTACATGGTTAATTTTAAAAAAATCATTTTTGATGGAGGGTGCACATCAGTATCTATATGCATGCATGCAGCAGCCCTGCTGTTTTAACAGCGCCGCCAGTCATGGCTCTCCAAAATGTAGAGCCAGGATAATCTCGGGAAGACAAGTAAAGACGGTAGTTTCTTGTTGCTTTCCGTATTGATTGGGGTGGGGGTCTCCCTCCGTGAATTAAACATGTCCCCAGATACTAATCTGGAAATTTTTTTTTTTTTTTAACAGTGATCACCACTTATCAAGGCCCGGAAACCACTCAGGGATAAGGGTTATTGCAAGTACATTACGTTAGTGTGGAGATTTGATGAAGTGTTTACTTAAGGGGGCGGTTCATTAGGAATTTGTTAACATTGGACTTGAAGACATCCAAGTTGTAGTCCGGAGGGAAGCAGGCAGACGGAACAGAGTTCCACAGGCGTGCAGTTCTAAGAAAGAAGCTTTGTTCATGGAATCCGCGTTTTGATTTAGGCACAGATATAGAGTGGGGGAAATTTTTCACAGTGGATTCAGCTAGACGGGTGTTTTTCGTGAAAGATTGGCGAGGGGGGACCAGGGATTGGCGTTCATACGAGCACCTGCCATGAAAATAACGATAAAACAAGGACAGGCTCGCAACGTCTCTTCTGTGGGAGAGGGGTTGCAGGGTAGAGAAAAGGGCATCCCCCACTAAACCACAAAGTCTATTTTGTACTCTGTCAAGGCATGATAGGCTGTTTTTGGCAGCTCCTGCCCAGATATGGCAACAGTATTCCATCCTTGGACGTACTTGGCTTTTATATAGATAGAGAATTGCATTAGTAGTGAGATATCTTCTGGAGCGGTAGAAGGATCCCACCATCTTTCTAGCGACCTTGGCAACAGACTTGATGTACATGTTCCATTTCAGATCAGGAGTAAAGGTCAAACCCAGAAGCTTGTCAAAACAAAATGAGGTCAATAAATCGGTTTGTTTATTTTTAAAAACCCGCTCCCCCGTCTGATATGACGAAGTCGACATTGACCAAACGTTCACTGGCTCTGGGCCTGGGATTAGAGTCGAGTTTCGCTTTTTGTTTATACCAAAAACAGAATGTAATGCGTGCCGATGCAGGAAATGTTGAATAATTAACGTTTGAAAGTCAATAAAATTAAATAGACAGGCGAGCTACAATTACAATTTATAGATGATATAAAAAGTTTTAAGAAGTTGTGAAGCGAGCGAGCGCTTCTCTGAAAGAAGCCTTTTGTGGACATTGAGGAAAAGCGTACATACATACATACATACATACATACATTTTCGCTTTTATATATATAGATTATTTAACAATTAGATTATGTTGTTCTGTCAACTAAAACAGTACGATTTTAAATAAATACATTAAAAAAAATGACATTCATTTCATTAATGGGAGGTAATGGTGGTCAGGAAGGTGAATGTGGCCAAGTAGTTAACGACATGGGCTGATAAACTTGGTATTCGAAGTTCGAATCCAGTTCGTTCCACAAAAATCACTTTCCCTTAGAATGTAAGCAATCTCCCTGTGATCCATGCCATAATTACCGTATATCTTTCTAGAATAAATTCAGAACACGAAAATATCGGGGAAACCAATGCCAACAACAGAACCTTCGGATTCATACGATACGATGATTATGAATTCATTGATTTGAAGTATATTTAGCAGATAATTATTTTTACGGTAATAAGACAGAGAATATTTATTGTTTTAAAAAGTAATTAAATTATTTCTTATAAAAGAAATGAGAGAAACACTCAAAAACTGTGAATAAACAAACAAACACATTAAAATGCCAACATTTTCTTTTTTTTAATTGAAATATCTAAATATTAATACGATAGCGTGTGTGTTATTGTGCGTTTTATGCTTACATCTTTTTTCGTCCGAGTGACTGTCGTTTAATTGTAATGACCTTCCATTTCTTTGTAATAAATAATTTTACCAAGAATTCTTCATACGTTTTGGTTTCGGTTTCGATTCAAGCTAGTGCACCCAAATCATATGGATATATATTTTTATTTTTGAAATCACAACTTTATAATATATAAGAATTGATAGAAAATCGACTCTATAATAATATATATGAAATCTGCATTAATTAAACTATCATATTAAAGCATATTTTATGATCAGGCTATGCCGGGTGTCCTTGCTAGCTTAGATAAATACTTTTGCAGTTTTAACAAAAGAACTACAATAATATCAGAGCATCTCCATTCATGCTGAACATCCACAGAATACCGACATCTATATATTACATATGAAAGAGTCCGCTGTAGAATTTCCACAGGTCTCATCCCACTAGTTTCTTATTAATTTCTTATGAAATAATCTTTCTTAAGAGAATGAAAGAGTTCTTTAGTGTTTCTTTGCAAGTAAAAAAAAAACAAAAAAGTGTCCGTCACTCGTGTTGTTGAATCAAGATTTTGCTAGATGTTGTAGACGCACATGGTTCTGTTGAAACTGTCCAGTGAGCTCCAATGCGTGTCTACGCCACAATGTTAGAATTTTTAATTCAAAGGATGCTTAAAAGAGCTTAGAATTTTCAATTTTTAACACTGCGGTGAGAGATATTCATTTTATTTACTCCAAAAAATATTCACCTCTTATAACAAATATTGTGCGACTATTTTTATGGGAGAAAAGTTTGTTTTCCTAATAGTATTGACACTGACAAACATTTATTGTTTCAAAAGGAATACAATTTTTAACAATACATTACACATATAGCTGTAGAAAGCACCATGGAATTTAAACAGGTCCTTCTGATAGGACAAAATATGAAAGTTGTGCCACAGAGGCTAAACATGCTGTATGTGTGTAATACGTTCAGTGCAATAAACAAAATGGACGTCATCCTTCCTGGTGAAAGATCATTATAACACACGTCGAATCAATTCTGCTGAGGGTGATGTATGACTATGTTCTAAACTGATGAGTAAGAAACTAAAAATCTTGAGCAAATACGATTCATGGCGGTTCAGTAAATAATTTCACACTGTTCAATAATAACTGTTTCAGGAGGACTTAGGAGACTTCCAAATAGCATATTTCACTTTGAGCCTAACATTCTGGCAAGGTCCTTCTTACTTTCAAAGTCACCATTTATAAAGTCCAACAGTCATTCGAGGGTAAGTATAATAGGATGGGAATGGTTATCAAACAAAAGGAACACTATGGAGTACTTACATCGATAAGCATTTCTTTAGAGAAAGTCGCATTTTTGTATAATATATATATATATATATATATATATATATATATATATATATATATATATATATATATATATATATATATATTATTACTAGCAGGGCTACGCGGCATTGACCGGGCCATTCAAAATAATAGCAGATGTTAAATAATATGTGTAACATTTGAGTTTATTTTAATATTTGATTACACTTTGTTCATATATATATATATATATATATATATATATATATATATATATATATATATATATATGAACAAAGTGTAATCAAATATTAAAAATAGTGGAAGTTTTCAAAAACTGTAACATGATATACCACGAATGAAATGGAACTTGTAAATTATAACAATGATATTAATAATAAAAAAGAGAAAGAATCGAACCGACGTTATAGAATAATTAAGCTGATGAAATTAAGGCGATGTGAAAGGTTAGGAAGAAAGTAATTACTTGACTCAGGGCATTGCAGCCGGTTCTGCTCCATACGAATAAAATGTTACCCTGATTATACAAGTGATTGATTTTAGCTAAACGGCTTGTGTGACGATTGCCTGTTATAATTTGATAAGCATTGATTCAAACATCCTGTAGGAGGAAGAGAAATGGATGGTGAAGATGTGGGTGTCTACAAAAGAATGGATACAAAACAATGAACAGGAGAGAGAGAGAGAGAGAGAGAGAGAGAGAGAGAGAGAGGGAGAGAGAGAGAGAGAGAGATTGACCTCACCAAGAGCAGAAATAGCATTTGAATCAGTCAAAGCAAATTGCAATAGGAAATAGCTTTAGGTACAATAATGGGGGACACAGACACACCCATTAATGTGTACGTGGACGCACCCACACACTGCCTTCATACTCCATTTTCTATTTCAATTATATATATATATATATATATATATATATATATATATATATATATATATATATATATAATAAAAAAAAGGTTGTTCTAATAAAGTGAAACTGCATAGCCAGTTCCACCATTATACCATTAATTCTTCGGTGTGAATGTATCGTTATATTTCTGCATTGTTCTGTCTTCTATAAACTTAAATCTCGTGTGTATATATATATATTACTGTTACATATGGTCACACTATTAACAATGCATAACCTATGTATTTATTTAATTTAGAGCATAGTAGAGTATGAAAAAAGAACTTGAAATATACTTATGGTATGTAGAAGCCTTTGTTTAATGTATAAGTCTAACAAGGTTCATAGACTGAAACAAAAAGGATTCTGTCCATCGTGCTTACCAGAAGTATATGTTGATACGACCACACACACACACACACACACACACACACACACACACACACACACACACACACACACACACATATTTTGACAAAATCAAGACAACAAAATTACCTGCAAAAATATCATATGCATGCTCGATTATAAAAACTGATAATCATGAAGCTTAATTAATTGAGTAAATTAATGTTGAATTTCATTTTATCGGTATCTGAACATTACCGAATTTTAATACATAAAAACGTTTTTGGTGAAAAAATATTAATAATATATAAACGGAGACGTGACGTAATGCAAAAGGGGAGAATATTGTCATATATGGGAGTAACCAGTTCCCCTTTTTTAAAACTAGATGTAGCAATTAGCATACTACATTCAGAAAAAGGCAGTCATAGAGTTCAAAATATATCATTAGCCAAACACATTAGGGAATCCGAGGATGAGAACGGATTATTCGTACTCAAATTGTCTGTTATAGGTAAGGTTTATGTATACTCGCCTTATAAATTCAAGTAATGTAAACGATGTATTCTGAAATCCTACCATATTATAACATATAGCATATATTATAACAATAAACATATAACATATATTATAACCATATTGAATCTTAAATAAGAAATCAAAAGCTATACTTAACCCAGGTAAAGCAACTAATGACATTTTAACGAGATTAATGCAAGAGTGCTTAATATCGAAGCAGGACAAGATATACTTTTTTGATGTAAAACAAATAAAAAGTATATATATATATATATATATATATATATATATATATATATATACTAGCCTGGGTACCCGTAGGCAGGCAGGCTCGAACCTGAGACACGAAGGTGAAATAGAAAGTGAAAGAAAACCTGACATCTTACCGGTACGCCATGATGTGACTGGAAGTGTAAAGCGTTCAAATTAAAAAGATGACTTGCAGAAATGGCGTTGCTTTTAAACCTTCCACGAAGGTCGTTTTAAATGTGGGGGAAAAGCAGCTCCCCTTTTAAAGGTGGAACTCTGGCAGTATCCAAATAAATAGTAATTGTCTCAGTATGAAGGGTTTCCCCTACATTGACCAAGGAGTAATTACAGAACAGATACTACCTGGGCGAAAACCAGGTGCTGATGATTGCGTTCACTTAGGTTCGCTCTATTTATACTAAAAGACAAACAAACAACCGGGACGGCGGGAACTTTTAAAAAGTCAATCAAAAAAAATGAAATTTGCGAATCTGAGACATTATGATCTAGGACGTATAAGCAAACTTCTCCCAGAATCTAACCGATGTGAGAACCCTGACGCAAAAAGATTTTCGTGGTCATACACAAACGCACATGTCCATTTTGCCATATATATATATATATATATATATATATATATATATATATATATATATATCATTCAGAATATTGTTTAATATGTGATATGTATCAGCCAAAATATTGTTACACATGTGGGATCTATCATTTTTTTTAAAAAGTTATTTTATGTTTTTAGACGAATCATGCATTATTGTCAACACATTATTAAGGGAACTTACACACACACACACACACAGGCAGAAAAAAATTTGCAAAAAATTTATTAAAATATACATTAAAAGTCTATTTATCTTTATAATTAAACGCATATATATCAAGGCAATGGGAATGTAATGTTTACCCGATATAGCAAGTGTAAACTTCCACCTAATGTAATAATAATATTTATATATTAATATATTAATCCCAACCAAATAAACAAATACAATAAGGAGTAGAACTTGTCATAAGGAAAAAAAATCGACTGTAAATTAAAATTTACAAGTAAATTTATGGTTCGACAGAATACTCCAAAAACAATTTTGAAAATTGTTTTTGGAGTATTCTGTCGAACCATAAATTTATCTGTAAATTTTAATTTTCAGTCTTGATTTCTTTATATATATATATATATATATATATATATTTGTAGAAATATATTTTGTTATAATATATACCAATCCTTATTTTATAAGCACAATGTAATTACTGAGCGATACAGCGAATAAATGATAAAAGACTATATTCCAAAATTCATGATGGGTAGAACTGCCGACTATCAACGTGATGGTACTAGGTTAAATCCTCGGTTTGGGAGAGGTGCTAGTCTAGCCACACTGATGAGTTGTGATACAACGAAACGGTACTGTATTTGGATGACTATAAAATATTATATATATATATATACTTTCACTGAACAATGAAAATCATTAATTATTTGAAATAAGTAAAACAGAAGATCGTACGACACCGATTCACTGAAATTTCTCCTATTTTTAAATTGAAAATAAAAACAAATAAATAAAAATGAAAGTAATTGCTATACAAATTGCAATCTGCTTTAAGGTTCCTCCTGACACAATTCTCCAAATGCGAAATCCTCCTGCAAGCCCCTGGTGCCAGACATATCTCGAGCTAAGAAGAGACGCTGGGCAAACAAGCGCCAACCACTTCCTGCTATCCGTTGAATATATTTACCAACAGCTATTGAATAAAATATACATCGGCCGATTCCATTTGCTTTCAATCAGCAAAGCAAACGTGAGACGGACTTTCTGATTCCGTCTAAATGTTTGCAGTTTCTTCTCGATTGATGGCTTTTATCTACAATGCCATTCTTTTCAAAGAAGCTCACGTACTTGTCAAGAATAAACATTCAGACACCAAGAATTGGAAGACAAGCTTTTAATATACCGATCCATCGGAGTTTAAAAAAAAAAAAAGAAAAAAAGAAAATCTTGGCAATATCATCATTTCAAAACATTTGTGAAGTGCTATTACAGAGTGAATAGCGAAGAGCAAGTTGTATAGTGATTAGTGGCATCTTGCCGAATATCAGTTCCTCGTGCCTGTTGCATTAGTTAATCTGATAGTTTAGCCATTGTGGATGGGAGATAGTAGGATAAACTAGGCTTTTAAGCCTTGCTTGTATAAAAAACATTCATATATATATGCATGTGTATATGTATGTATGTATATATACGTATGTATATATATATATGTATGTATGTATGTATATATATATATATATATATATATATATATATATATATATATATATATATATATGTATTACCTCTTTTCAGGATTTATTTTGACAGTACTAAATACGTAAGTTTTGAAGATATATGTGGCAATTAAGCTACACAGAACTTTTTGTGTTTCATCCTCGGGAGGATTCACCGGGATATTGCATGCAATCGATGTTGCTACATGTTTTTATATGTTCTCGTGCCACTGGGTTTGCTAGTCAGCCAGTCAGATTCTTTATTATTCACATAGCCATTTATCATAGCCAATGGGTGTGCGTTTATCAGACAAGGGTAATCTGACCTCTAATTCACTTGTTTCTTTGTCCTTTTTGGCGGGGGATATAGTTTCTCTTTTCTTTGTTTGGGGAAATGACCTAATTTTATGGATGATTTTCACTTAAATTTTATTTCATACTAGTGATTTTGTTTATTAATTATTATTATTATAATTATGATTGATGTTATTGTTCTTGGTATTCATTTTTGTTTGTGTGTGTGCGCGCGCGCGCGTTGTTATCCTAAGGTAAAGTTTATTTTGTGTATGTACACGTTTGCTATTTTATTTCCACAATTTAATAAATTTTGGGATTCTTTCATGTTTAGGATAGCTAATTTCTCATTCAAAAATAATCTACACAGGTCATCTAAGTATCTACCTGTGCTAGCCTCTCATGATATTTCTCACTCTACTATCAGCAATCGCCCACTTGCTTGGTTCACTAATCTATTTTGATTCAACGTTGTTTTGTTTTTGAATGTATTTCTGTGGTCAAAATATCTACTCTATAAACCCACAGAGGGTATTCCTATAGGAGTTTTTTTTTTCTTATTCAGGCTTTTTTGGCCCATATTGTGGCCTGGTAAACGATACTTTTGCTTAGTAATTTATTTTGTAGCAGACAGTTAAAATTTTTTGCTCATAGCTAGAGTTTTTTTTTTTTTAATTTCTATTACGATTTGTGTGATTACTATTACTAGTAATTATATTTTTGTTGTTGTTACGTTGGCCACTTCTAAAAATTCATTCTTTTCTTTTTTATTGCTTCCATTATTTAATATCTTTTTATTATGTGCTTTAATTATCACCTCTAAGTTCTCACAGCAACTATAGGACAGTTTTAGCTTGTCTTTGTAAAATATTTTGTGTAAGAGGTTCATTATGAGGAAATGTTTTTGATAAGATTTAAAATATTTTGACAAGTTTGTTTTTTACCAGTTGGTTATAGGGCGACGTATACCAAATTATATTTCTTTCTCATCTATTTTTAGTCTTATTATAGCTATTGGTGTTCTGTTTGTATTAGATTTTGAAATTATGGTATCCATTATTTTTAGAGCTGTACTGTAGATGTTGTTTGATTTCTTAAATACATTTTCGTTGCTAGAATTTTTTGCTAAGTCTATTCTCGATAGAGTTAAGAATCTGTTTCATAACTGATGAGGGATGGTTACACTTCGGATTTACGTATATTGGATTAGCGTTACGTTTTAAGTATGGCTCATAGGTATTTTTTATTTAGGCTTAGAATTACATCTAAGAAATTAGTTATTTTTATGTTAGCCGTTATTTCTACTTTTAGGCTTAATATTTTCATTCCATTAGCTATGATAAATGGGTGTGTGAATAACAAAGACTCTGATTGGCTGATAAGCAATCCCAGTACCATGGGAACATATAAACACATAGCAACATCGATCCCATGCAATAGCCTGACGAACCCTCACGAGATTGAAATGCGGAAAATTCTAAGTAGTTTAATAGATATATATATTTTAAACACATATATATACACATACATACCCCCACTTTTTGCTAAATGATTTTGCCTGTTGCTTAGCATAATGCAAAGCTCTTTGTGAAGAAACAAACGAATAAAGCACTTTAAAAGTAGCGATCAAAAATTTATATAAAAACATTTGAAGATATCATTTACGAGCACTGACTATCAACTAGATTGTTGTAGGTTCGATTCCTGGATCTAGGTGGGTGCTAGTCTAACCGTACTAATGAACTGTGATGCAGTGAAACAGTATTCTCTCTCTCTCTCTCTTTCTGTGTGTGTGTGTGCGCGCGCGCGTGTGTGTATATATATGGCATTCCGGTATATTTCTGTAGTATTTCCTTGTTGCATTACTTCTGCTGTTTTTTAAAAAGTATATATATATATATATATATATATATATATATATATATATATATATATATATATATATAATCTGTTCAAAGAAATTATGTCAACCACGTTGCAGTTGGGTGCGCTTATTTTAATGAATAAATGCATGTCGGGGAGAAAAAATTTTTTAGATAAAAGACATGCGCTTACGAAATATCTTTGGCCTATTAAACTTGGTTTCTAGGAAATTGAAATTTCCCATACACTAAAGGCTCTTTGTCTCTTGTTTTGTCATATCTTCTTATATTCTTGATATATTTTTTTTTCTACGACGGAGTGGGAAGGAGAAGTTTTAAGGGAAACGGCCCGGGTGCATTGATGTGTTATCATGCAAGTATTTTGAAAGTGCATTCCAAAAATATGTTGTTAAAAACCGCTGCCTTCGTTATCTGTTTGCTGTTAGAGGAAAGTGAAGGTTTCAAGTTAATATATAAAAATAGAAATTTGGTCCGAATAAAAAAATGATGTGTTTAAACATAAAACTATTAGCATAATAATAGTGTAGCTGAAATACATACATGTGTTTACACATATATAGAGAGAGATAAAATAGGAACAAACTAAGTTATGTGTTCAGCAACGTATATATATATATACGTAGATACAAACATGCACACACACACACACACACACACACGCACACATATATATATATATATATATATATATATATATATATATATATATATATATATATATGTATATATATATATGACATAATCGCGTTGACACACCGGTTCTCGTTAGATCACCGAAGTTAAGCAACGTTGAGCCTGGTTAGTATCAGATGGGTGACCATTTGGGAATTCTAGGTGCTGTATGTGCTCTCTGCTTATCTCGGCATTTGTTTCCAGTCGTCCCGTACTTCCCTTGCCACTGGTATTTAACAGTGTCATCTCAGGAGAGGTGTGGTCGAAGATTGCACACCTCCTGCCACAAAAATTTCAAGCGCAAGCAACCCTTTGTGGGCATCCATGGTCTGTCTAAGACTAAAGGAGCCTGCTTTATATATATACTATTATATAAAAGGAATTTTGTATGTGTGTGTGTTCTTTCCCTGTAGACTCAAAAACAGCTGGGCCGATTTTTATGAAATTTCAAATAAATCTACTTTATGTATCTGGCAGTATTCTTATGTAGGTTTTCTATCAGAATGTCCTCGATAAGTATTGATAATCGATAATCAAAATAATCAAATTAAAGAAGAAAAAAGCGATTTTGACCAAAGATAACACCTTACACAGCCTAACATTACAAGTCCATTTGAGAAGTTTTATTACCATATAAGCCAAAAGGCCTGACATATAAAATGAACAGAAGGTTCTTTGATATGACGGGGGGGGGCGCATTCGAAATGAATGTTTCTGTTTAGAACACAATTGAACCATGATACTTGACTTTCACATTTTAAACTTTAATTCAAGCCATCATATATAAAAAAATTATTTTATAAAATCAACAGTAGGTTCTCTATAGTGCAATGTAGACTACAATGTATTGTGGACCAAGTCCAGAAGGCATGTGAAGCATACTCCTGGTGAACCACAAGTAAAGCAGGCAGTCAATCGATTTGATTGAAAATGGCGATTTCGATGACAATAAAAATAGGGGGGTGTAGATCATTTGTTGACCATCATTCAATCCCGGACAACATCGGTCTCTCTGTTAGTGCATATATATATATATATATATATATATATATATATTAGTGATGGGACGATTCCAATATTTTTCCTGGTTCCGATACAATTACCGATTCCATACTAAATTCCCGATTCCAATATAATTACCGATTCTGATTCTTTATAAATCTCTAAATATTTAACTATAGAGTGGTTATTTTCCCTGATTTCCGTTCAAAAAAATAAACAAACACATTTTTAATAAGTAGATATTTTCCTAAATGTAAAATTACACTTATGGAGGATGATCTATAAATTTGAGCTTTACTGGTATTATAAAATCAACGAATATTTATTATTTTATAATTATTCCCAGCAGATTTTGCTTTAAATAAAATAAAATTTTAAAAAAAGACAATTAAAAGAATCGTTTTGACTTCGGAAAATAGACACCAGTTTTTCCGATTCGGATACCGATTCCAATACCTCAAAATGTTTCAATTTTTCTGATTCCTGATTTGTATTCCGATCAATCGTCCCAACACTAATATATATACATATATAATAACACGTAATCGTCCTAACACTAATATATATACATATATAATAACACGTAATCGTCCCAACACTAATATATATACATATATAATAACACGTAATCGTCCTAACACTAATATATATACATATATAATAACACGTAATCGTCCCAACACTAATATATATACATATATAATAACACGTAATCGTCCTAACACTAATATATATACATATATAATAACACGTAATCGTCCCAACACTAATATATATACATATATAATAACACGTAATCGTCCTAACACTAATATATATACATATATAATAACACGTAATCGTCCCAACACTAATATATATACATATATAATAACACGTATATTCATGCATGAGGTCTTCTTTCAGTCTCATGAAAGAATAGATATCCCATTTTAAATGTATGTGCATAAGGAATATAGTGAAGCAAGTATTGCAAAATCTCTAACTGCACTTCTCCTGAACTGGCACTGCTTGAGTCTTATTGCAAGTAGATGTTTGGGATCACTTGAAATAAAACAATGATCAGAAAAAGAATAATACTATTTTGGAGCCTTTTCTTCTCTGAGGCTATTTGGCAACATTCTAATTTTCCTTACTATTTCATCAATCGCTAAAGGAAGAATTTATGGATTCCTATCTTTCTATTAGTGAAAGTGATACAGTTGTTTTGACAAAACTTAGACGTTTAGTTAACGATTTACTTTTTCCTTTGACGTTAATGCATGAGCTATGAAGACATGCTTGCTGCAAGGCTAAAAATTAAAACATGAACCAATAGCTATTACGTTAGGCATGCATATTCGTAATGCTGTCGTTCGAACTTCACCTGACAAATTCCGTTTTTTAATTTCACACTTTTGCACCGATTTTCCCCCAGATAAAACCCAAATATAAAGTTTCCCATGGGTTCGAATACTCTATATATTAAGTTTCATGTCTGTAAACAAAAAACTGACAGAGGAGTTTACTAGGCAAATTTTTTTTAAACAAATATCTATATGCATACATAAATATATATAGAAAGAGGTTTGTGTTTACTATAAGCTTTTTATGCAGATGTCACGCAAGTATAAATCATGTAGGATATTTGCATAAATATAATTACACGTAATAGTAAACTAAAGATGATCATCTCATAAGAAAACCAAAAAAAACTATTAGAGAATTAATTAGGTAGATCTTTTGCAGGTGAATGCAATTTCACGAGCCATATATAACAAAGTTGTACTTTCTTTTTAAATATATAGAAAAAGAGTGTTTGATATGATTATCTGCAAAGGAAGAAAAGAACGTGAAAACAACGTGACGTCTTTGCTGATTTTGTGAAAATCCGTCGCCTCTGTCGAAAGTTTTAGACAGACATGCAAACATACATACGTAGATTTATATATTTGTAGTTCAAATTTTCGACCCAAACTGATTAAAAAGCTTACCCTATCTCTGAATACCCTTTGTGCAAAATTTCAAATGTTTAGACCAGAAATTGTCTGAGTAATTTGGTAGAGATTGCAGAGGTTAATTTTTTTTTACTTTGACCTCTATTATGACCCCTTAACATTTATTGTTGGGCTCATATCAAGTTATTAAGATAGATCCATGTCTAAGGAACCTATATCTAAAATTTCAAGTGTTTAGACCTAAAATTGTCGGAGGAGTTTGGTAGAGTTCTCAAAGGTTAAATCGTTGAACTTTGACATTTTAACAGCCAAATTTCTGGCCGAAAACGGATTATAAATATTTTCCTAAATCTCAGTACCCTGTATATCAAATTTCGAGTCTGTAGACTTAAAATTGACAGAGTTATTGTGTAGGGAAATGTACACAGACAGACACTTTCACTTTTATAGATATATAGATATCTCTGCATGTATATATATGTATATTCAAATAAATATATACACACATATTTATATCTCGTAATATGTTTACGTATATATGTATATGTGCAATGTGTGTGTGTGTGTGTGTATATATATATATATATATATATATATATATATATATATATATATATAGAGAGAGAGAGAGAGAGAGAGAGAGAGAGAGAGAGAGAGCATCTTTAAAATGAAAAGATTTTACAACTAAGAACTATTAGCATAACAGTAATGGAAGCAAGGTAATATATTCATACATGCTTCCATATTTTGAGTTTTGTTTTTCTTAACGTTGTAATAATACTCCCCATAGAAAAACACGAAATCTATCTCAAATTTTTAAGTGGTCGCAAGAGGTAAGCTAAGAAATGTTCAATTAACAATCAATAAATCTCCCTGATATTTATAAGAGGAAAATAACCAAAAATAAAACTGTAATGACGACAGAGCTCGAAGATGTCATTTTGCTGCCAGTTTTTTTTATTTTTTTTATTACTATTATTATTTGTTTGTTCTCTTTTGTCGTTTCTGAAGAAAAAAGCCAGAGGCTGTTTTGAACGCAGGGAAGACATTTTCACTCATCATGTCTAAGACACAAAGAATTTGATTTTAATATTTTAGAACCGTAAGTCATGATTTTTAAAATGTTCATTCAGCACTCTTATTTCTCTAATGAATGCTTTTTAAACGGCTTTCATTGCATGACTTTTTTTAATACATATTTTGTCTTTTAGCTCGGCATTTTTTTTTTTTTTGGGTCGGCTCAAAAATGACAATTTAATGATATAGGAGTTAAAAATCTTTTAGATGTGAAATGTAATGTTTGAACGCAGAAATAAAAATGCATGCAAGGAGAAATGGAAATTTATCAATAGACAAAATAAGCCGATATATGATTTTATGAGTTCGTTCTTAAGCAACCAAATAATATCAAGAATATATAGTAATCTTTATTTTACTTCTTTTTTTTTGCCTTTTACACTCTGAAGATTTTATTGTTTGCTTATATATATATATATATATATATATATATATATATATATATATATATATATATATATATATATATATACACACACACACACACATACACACACACACAGAGGGTGGAACAGTAAAATTGTCGTCCTAGACGACACGATTCCATTTCTGCTTGATGAAAACCGGTTTTCTTTTTTGTTGCAGACCATCTACGTTGACCAGTTGTGTACAAATTCCAAGAGCGATAGGAGCCTTCGATCATGTTTGAAAGTGACACAATTTTCAACGAGCGAGATCGAAGATCCGCCGCTGTATAACTCATGCTCTCTACTAATCCAAGTTATGACAACAGGACCATTCCCAGCACCCTCAAAATGCAAGTCCAGACCGTTCAACGCCTGTGGGGTAAGCTCAACGAAGTTTTCATCCACAGTTATGGTCTTTGATGTGGTCTCAAGTGAGAGCTACATCATGCCACCTCACATTTTCGATGTCGGCTTGAAAGTAAACAGCAAAGTGTACCTGGATGTGCTGAAGAGTGTGGTGATCCCCTGGTGTAATCAGGTGGCCATTGACTCGGTGCCGGTCTACAAATTCAAAGAGACTCAGACTTGGCTTCAAAAGGAGTACTACGACTTTGTACCCTTCTCTCACTTACCCCCCCCTCCTCCTCCAACCTGAACTCGCTGGACTACTTCATTTAGTCATACGTCGATAACATTATCAACATGACCTCCTACAACACCAAAACCAGCCTGATTGCTCCCGCCGGCGCTTGTGGAAAAAGCATGCTCTCAGTTGCAGCCCCGTATCAAAGCAGTGATTCAGGCTGAAGGCGGCTACATTAGATATCAGCTCTACTATATAATAAAGTTACCTGAATTGATTTTTTTTCAATAAAAGTTTCAAAATAAAGCTGTAGTTTTGTTTTGTTTAGGCTGACAAATTTATTGTTCCACTTTGTATGTATATATATATATATATATATATATATATATATATATATATGATTATTATTTTTTTTTTACTATAATAATTATTAAATACCTACAGACACTAGTGTTTCATCCTTTCGGGAATCTTCAGTGCAGGGTGTCACGATTAATACCAATCGAATGATTCGAACCCCGCATCATGAGACATCTCTGGCTCGGTTTAGCGAAGACCTAATCCATTCGGCTACCATTAACCGCGTGAAATAACGTCGAATTTAAACATTTTAATTTTAAATGTTCATTTACGTCAGTCAGAGAGTGATCTAATCGTTATACGATGATCTATGCATAAGAGCTAAGTTGACCGACTTTTAATTCAACTGAAAGTGCTCAACGATAAGAAACGAATTTCTTAAACGGGCTGTCATGATTATTTATTTATTTATTTTTTTTTACTATAATAATTATTAAATACCTGCAGACACTAGTGTTTCATCCTTTCGGGAATCTTCAGTGCAGGGTGTCACGATTAATACCAGTCGAACAATTCGAATTGATCAATGATCTATATGCAACAGTATATATTTTTCTTACTGTTGCATATAGATTATTGATCAATTTGAAACAAAGAAATACAATACATTGTCTAGGATTATCAAAGCTCTTTATGCCAGACCTTTCTAAGCCTAATGCTTCTCATCAGAAGAGGAGGTGATTTGTTAGGTAACAAGATATGGATGCAATGTATATTTGTGAATCGTAAAAGGGGATATACATTGGAGGGGAGATATAGAGTTATACAGGGGATTATTAGATAATTGTAGCATTTTGAATAAGCTAGAGTGGGATTTTAACAGGATTGAGCTGTAACGATATGGAGTACGCTTTTAGGAGTAGGTAGTATATGACATAGGAGTTAATTAATTACTTAATTAATTAATTAAGATCCAGGGAGAGCTAATTATGTTAAGCTATACAATTAAAGAATAAAAGATAAAGAAAATAAGTAATAGAAAAATAAACATAAAAAAACGGAAAATAAGAGTAAAACAATAGAGTAAAAGGAAATAAAAAATAAAATTTGCAGACGAGAGGTGAAATGGGCTGATGAATAGGGTTAAGATGGTTTTTAAATGGTAACGATATAATCAGGCAGATTTGGTACAAATGGGATATAGTCTGGTAATAGAAGAATATATGGTTGGGAATGAGGGTAAAAAACATAACAAAATATCAATAAATCTATATTCATCAGTATATATATATATATATATATATATATATATATATATATATATATATATATATAGTAATCCCAATGTATACCTACTATATAAGATCCTTTTATATACCTATTGATTGACATCGCATTCATATCTTATTACCTAACACATCCGCCCCTTCTGATGAGAAGCATTAGTCTTAGATATGCCTGGCATGGGGAACTTTCATAACCCTTACATACTGTATTGTATTCCTTTGTTTCAAACTGCTCAGTAATCTATATGCAACAGTATATATCTTTCTAGTATCAATATCCTTTCCTCTTCTTTGATCCACTTATATATATATATATATATATATATATATATATATATATATATATATATATATATATATATATAATTATTTTTTTTACTATAATAATTAAATACCTACAGACACTAGTGTTTCATCCTTTCGGGAATCTTCAGTGCAGGGTGTCACGATTAACACCAGTCGAACAATTCGAACCCCGCAACACGAGACATCTCTGGCTCGATTAGCGAAGACTGTATCAATCCGGCTACCATTAACCGTGTGAAATAACGTCGAATTTAAACATTTTTAAATGTTCATTTACGTCAGTCAGAGAGTGATCTAATCGTTATACGATGATCTATGCATAAGAGCTAAATTGACCGACTTTAATTCAACTGAAAGTGCTCAATAATAAGAAACGACTTTCTTAAAGAGGCTGTCATAATTATTTTTTTACTATAATAATTAAATCCCTACAGACACTAGTGTTTCATCCTTTCGGGAATCTTCAGTGCAGAGTGTCACGATTAACACCAGTCGAACGATTGGAACCCCACAACACGAGACATCTCTGGCTCGATTAGCGAAGACCGTATCAATCCGGCTACCATTAACCGCGTGAAATAACGTTGAATTTAAACATTTTAATTTTATATATATAGTTTTTGTTGTTGATTTTTTAAACGATATTAAGGTTAACGTCTCCACCTGTGTTTTCTTAGAAAGTCGCCCATTTTTTATTTGGACGTATTTTTATGTATTTATTTATTTATTTATTTATAATTTTTAAAAACAGTAATCTACGCACACGCGTATTTCGGGGGCCTACCCCTATTCAGTCCAGCGCCTTAATCCATTACGCTATGATGCCATAGACAATCTACTGTTTAATTTTTATCGTTTATCTATTTATGTATAAAAACATGCTTTATATATATATATATATATATATATATATATATATATATATATATATATATATATATATATAAAAAGCATGTTTTTATTTTAGAGACGGTGAACTTTAAATTAAAATAAATCACATAAAACATTTTTATTATATAAATATGTGATTTATTCCAAATATTCCAAAGAGTAATATTTGGCATTTATAATTTAAATACAATTTCGGGTATATTGCGTTCGCAACTTATGCATATCTGACGTAATCTAGCGATCCAATTTTCACAACTCTACGCATCAAATGAGATTGTACCTTCGGCAATAATACACCAAATATTGTTTTGCAAGTGGTCTATTGTGCCTTTACACTCATTTCATTTCAGTTACACATCCATATTTAAATTATAACGGACATATTTGTTCCAAAAAAAATATGAATTGCATCATATTTTTTAAAATATATTAACGGCTATATGACGTTATAAAAAATTAACTTTTACTCTCTTTCACAACGCTATGACCCGTCTTTTTTAATTCCCAACGACGTTTTTCGTTTCTGAAATGGAACAATTACATAAAAATATATTTTGAAATATTTGTACTGGTGTTTTGTTTTCTTAATTTCATTCATCCAGAGGAAGTCTCGCAATAAAGACGATACGTTGATGAACATATAACTTGGTTTGTTCCTTTTTTATCTGTCTCTCTTTCTTTCTTTCTTTCTCCCCCTCCTGCTCTCTCTCTCTCTCTCTATGTATATATGTGTGTGTGTTAACATATGTTAAAATAAATGCACATTATCTATCTTGCATACCGGGATTTCATTGGTTTGGACATGCTGTTACTGCAGTAAGAAACGTCTTATATTATCAGACCGAATTTTCAGCACCATATATTATTATTATTATTGGCTCACAAGGAGCTTTCACGGGTCATAAAAATCTTTCCTTAAAGACAACCTGTGGTGTTCCCTGGAAGCTGAGTTACAACATGTCTCCTCAGATTTCCACTACTCCCCACCTCTTTTGAACATTTGCAAATGAATTTGCGTCATTGCAACAGCTGGCTATCACCAATTTCTCGCTGACAGCAGTCATTGGTCTCCACTGAAATTTAAGCGGCAATAAGCCTCACCAAGGTCCCAGTTCTCTTCACATTCGTCCAACGTAGGTCTGACCAGTGCTCTCTCCTTAGTCTTTTCATCCTCCTTGACTCTTCTCGGCTATTTAATATCATGCTTTTGTGGGGAGGGGCAGTGATGAGGGGATGAAGGAGGAGATAGAGAACTTTTCTAGAGATAGATTTTCAGCTTTAATGTTCTTGGTTCCATGTGACACTTCTTCATGTTTTGCCTCTGCAGCAGTTTGTCTAGCCTACTCATATGTATTAGTTTCCATATTCAAGGGTTTTTCTTAATATTTCAGCTGTTTTCATTATTGTTATCCATTGTATCTTTCCAGCCATTCCTCTGATTCCAATTTCTCCCATTCTTTTTTCAAAGTTTTTCGGAATTGTTCCTAATGCTCCTACTGTTAGAGATATTATCCTGATTTTCTTCAGCATCCATATCGTTTTCAGCTCTCTGGCTAGCTTTGTGTATTTGCTCCGTTTTTCCTTTTCTTTGATATTCACCCTGTGGTCAGCTGGAGCAGCAAAGTCTACGATTTGATAAAACTTTTCTTGTTAATTATTACAACATCCGGTCTTCTTGCTTGGAGGGATTTATCTATTTGTATGTCCACGTCCCATAGGATTTTGTGGTTCTCGTTTTCAAGTATTGTTTCTGACTTATGCTTGTACCATTTGCCTGTGCATTCAAGATGCAGTTGTTTTCATAATTCCCAGTGTACTGCCCTCCCCACTTGGTCGTGTCTGTTCTTGTATTTCTTTTGGGTCAGTTTGTTGCATTCGCTTACTATATGGTTTATTGTTTTGTCTCTTTGTCCACAAAGTCTGCATTTGCTCTTTTCTTGTATTTTGTCGATCTTTGCTTTGATGTGGTTGGTTCTTATTGAGTTATCTATATATTAATACGATAGTGTGTGTGTTCTTTTGTGTGTCACGCTTACATCTGGGTCGTTTAATTGTTATGTTCTTTCTTGTAATAAATAATTTTACCAAGAATTCTTCATAAGTTTTGGTTTTGGTTTCGATTATAGCTGATGCACCCAAGTCATATGGATATATTTTTTATTTTTGAAATCGCAATTTTATAACATATAAAAATTGAAAGAACATTAACTCTATAATAATATATACGAAATCTGCAAGAATTAAAATATCATATTTAAGCGTACTTTACAGCCGGGCTTTACCGGGCGTTCATGCTAGCTTTAGATAAATACTTTTGCAGTTTTAACAAAAAAGCTTCAATAATATCAGAGCGTCTGCATTTACACTGAACATCTACAGAATGCCAGCATCAATAAATTACATATGAATGAGTCCCCTGTGGAAGTTGCACAGGTCCTGCTAGTAATAATAATAATAATAATTATTATTATTATTATTATTATTATTATTATTATTATTGTTGTTGTTGACGACGACGACGACGACGACGACGACCAAGAGTTCTAAAACATGTCATCACCAGTGATTGCTCTCTAATAGTAACCGGTGATGTTCCCTGGAGTGTAAGTGACATGTCTTTTCCCCAGATTTTCAGTACTATCTACCTCCTTAAATAACTATTGCAAATGCTTTGGCGTTATTGCAAAAGCGCTTACCATTGATTTCTTGCTGGTAACGATCATTTAGTTTCTCTGGAAATTGGTTGGCCATAAGCCTTCCCAAGGTTCCAGTTCTCTCAGCACGCTCCAAAGTGAACATCTTGTTAGTGCTTTTCTTCTTCATTTTAAGGGTAGTTTTATGTTGTTTTTTTTTTTAAACTAAGGAATTTTTTTTTTTTTTCAAGAAATACATTTTAATGGAATAAACGTTGATTAACGGAGATTTAAAATAATAATTGGTTTGTGAAGATTAGGTTTTCACATAACATTTGTTAGTCTCACAAACTTTTTTTTTTACAAGGGGTTATCACATATCAAGGTCCGGAGGCCACTCGATGATAAGGGTTAATATATGGGTTGTAGTCATTGGAACAGTTGCGTAATAATTGTTTGTAGAAGTAATTTGGTATGATTAGATTTATGAGGACGGTTGAATAAGAACTTGTTTATGTTGGACTTGAAGACAACTTCAAGTTTAAACATGTTTGAAGTAGTATTTTCTTAACTAAATTTGCAGATATACAATATCTGTTGCTTTTTTCTGTCTTTTGTTGTTGTTAGTTCCGATTAGTGAAAACTTTTAATTTTTAATTTTGCAGCTGGCTTTTTGATGTGAAAAAATATCTTGGAGGGAAATATTGAAGAAGTTGTTTTTCCTAATGTGGTCGAATTGAAATCTAAAATGCACCGAACTGCAGCTGAGATGCGAAATTTCTCCATTAATTATGACCTTTTCGTTTGGATTTGAAGTGTTTCTAAAGATAGAAAGCACTTGTCAATTACTTAACATTTACTCGAGTTGCGAGTTGATCTTTCTTGTCTATCAGTTCACTCCACAAATGTTAGTTTCATTCCCTCCAAAACAAATTCAACCTTGCCCCCAAAGTTTCAAGCCCGTGGCTAAATTGCGACTTGGCTTATCTCAATAGTCTCCTCATCTTGAACATTTCAGATGCTCTCCATTTGTCCCATTGTTCTCAGTGCAATGTCATCTTATTCTTCACCTTTTATTTATTCTTAATGAGCAGGATCCGTGTCCTGGCGTTGCTCGGGAAAATTGAGGAAACCAATAATCGTAACACCCAGAAGTAAATTAACAGGAAACATCCAAAGATTTAGTACTATTGCCACATCTTGAGAGGTGACACTCAGTGCACTCTTTCCTGCCTTGACCGAGTACAAAATCAACTTTGACATCTAGTGGTAGATGATATCTTCTGTACAGCCTCTTTTATAAATGAAGAAACTTTGCTACTCTCTCCTTTTCTCTTTCTCTCTCTATGTCTCTATGTCTGATTCTTGCTTTCTCTTGCTCTCTCTTTCTGTCTGTCCCCTGTCTTTCTTTCTTTCTTTCTTTCTTTCTCTATCCTTATATAGTCATTCACAGACAGTAGTTTTGCTGTATATAGCTCATCAGTACGGCTAGACAAGCAAATGCTTCAGGCTAGGATCTTTGAACTAACAGCCTATGCCTTAACACCTGCGTTATCATACAGCACCTGCTGAATATAAGCAAAATCTAGATGTCAACAATATAAACAAATTTTCAGCAGGTCCAAGAGTGCGAACCAGTTTTACCTAATGAGCAATATATATATAAAGTCCTAGTTCAAAAATTGCAAATAATAAATAAAATTTTTCATCCTGAAGGAGAAGTAGATGACCATAGTCAACAGTGACCTAAAGGTTCCCTTTTCATTAGTTATTTCACTTATCTGTAGGAGAGAACACCATTCCCTTCTTAGGATTATTTCATTTAGTCTTTATCTTCACTTTATGATGCTCAGTGCTTAGCAAAGAGGCATCATGTACTTTTTGTTATGACTCAACTGAAGATTGAACTTTGATCTCCCAGTCCATTAGCGAACATTCTTATCATTATGGCATGAGATAAGTTAATTAACTAATATTGCTAGTCAATATTTGACATCAATTATCGTTTGTGATTAAGATTTTTAGCACCAGTATACTTATATACGGCATAATCACGTTGACACACCGGTTCTTGTAAGATCACCAAAGTTAAGCAACGTTGAGCCTGGTTAGTACCAGATAGGTGACCATTTGGGAATTCTAGGCACTGTATGTGCTCTCCGCTTATCTCAGCATTTGTTTCCAGTCGTCCTGTACATACACTTAACTTGCCACTGGTATTTAACAATGTCGGCTCAAAAGAAGTGTGGTTAGAGATTGCGCACCTCCTGCCACAAAAACTCTACGTGTGGGCACACCTTCGTGGGTATCCATAGTTTATCAAAGACTGAAGAAGCCTGCGTTTGTATAATACCTCATCGTGTCACATCTTGAGTTTAAAGCCAATCAGATTCATCACATTATCACATCATATTATTTGTCTCTTCTTGAAATGCGCTTGAATTTTAATAGTGTTTGGTATTGCAATATCCACCTTGAAAAAATAAAGCTTTTTATAAAAGGTATAGGCTACTCACTTTTATAGTGTTGTGCTTATAGGGAAATGATTTCTTTTTATACCTTTCATTATTTTATAGACTTATGTTTTTGTTTTATTTACTTGTTCACCCAACCTTTTCCCAATTCTGCTTTGGCTTTTGTTTAAATTTACAAATCATTCAATTTGTGTGTGTGTGTGAATCTGACGTTCCTCATATTGAACAGGACTGTGTGTATTTACACACCATTAACTTTAGCACCCTTTCGCACCCTCGCCTTCTGGATAGAATGAGTGTGTGTGGGGCGGGGATAGGCTGATTGGTCTAGTATGAGCTGTATACACACTCGTGTTATTTGTTTCCTGGGCTTCAGTGAATCTCTCCAAAATGATTAAGTGCCACATACCTGGCCGGTGCCACTCTCGTTATTTATTGAAGTCCTTTTTCATGACCTGACCAGAGAAATGGACAGCCAGCCAGCCAGACCGGTCCATGTTGGACCCGGGCACTTGCTGAGAAAAGGGACAATGTGCACACGGGGGAGTGGATGGGGGTTATAACAATTGAGTGAAAAGTCTGATGGTTGGAAGCGTGCCAACTTGTGTTTTGGTACTTGAGTTTGAAAAGGCTTTCCCATTTATCCCTCTCCATCCCCGATCTACACCTACTCATCTCCTGTAGCCACCCTGAATCTGTCATTTCCTGTGCCCTGTCTACACGCACACTGAGCCAGACCTCCTAAATGGATATGAGTTTTTTTTCACTGTCAGTGTCTCCAAAATTTCTTGAAGCACTAAGCTTACTCTCTTCAAACTTTGAGTGTGTATGTGTACACACACACACACACACACACACACACACACACACACACATGAACATAAAAACATATATATATATATATATATATAAATATATATATATATATATATATGCAGACATACAATTTTGCATCTAGTCCAATATGTACTTATATATGTATATTCGTGCATACATTTGCACGTAATTATTTGGTTGCAATCAAGTGTGCTTAATATACATATATAAGCGTATACCAATATATATCTAAAGTATGTTTGTATATAATTATTTTTATAGATGCATACATGTGTGTATAGATATGAGAACATATATGTGTGTGTGTAAGAGCGCATGCATATATGTGTGTTTATACATAGGTGTATTTTTTTGTACACTTGTGTGTGTATATATATATATATATATATATATATATATATATATATATATATATATATATAGTGTGTGTGTGTGTGTGTGTTTGTGTGTGTGTGCATTTGCCTTTAAGACGTCAAATTGTCATGAGGTGGAAAATGAAGGAAGTCAGAAATTGGCTGCCACTGGATTCCTTGGTTGCATCTTTATCATTGCCAGAAGGAAGCTGGTAGGGAGTTTGTTAGATTGGGTTGTTTTGAGTCTTTCTCGCTTGATATCGCTGGTGAAAGAAGGGTCGTGTTTAGCTGACCCATTTGAGGGGGCAACTCAGTGTTGGCCGTTCTTGAGAACATAAGCAGACAGGTGAAAAATCTCTCTTTTGCTCAGGAGGTCATTCATGGTCAGAGATTTGTGGAAGAGAATGAGGATTTGGGCGTGGTGGTGATAGGGGAGGGTGCCATTAAGGAAGAGATGATGTGTGAGAAAAGAGTTTTTTTTATGTTTGTGCTTTTTTTTTTTTGGTCATAGAAAGGTTGTATTTATTTTCTCCAAAGTTTCCTCATTCGCCAAAATAAACAGATAGAACCACCAACATGCTTGACATTTTTGTTTGAGATTTGAGAAGCAGGGGAAGTCCGTTTTAACCCTCTACCTTCTTCCCTATTTTTCCAAATGTCTTGAATCTGTTAGATTTTTGTCTCTTTTTAAAGAGTTTATATTATGTCTGCCTCTTCTTTCCTTTTAATAGATATATATATATACATCATGTGTCGCCGTCCCATTTAATAATCTATAATATAAATCTCCCCTGTATGTATGTATGTATGTATGTATGTATGTATGTATGTATGTAAGTCTGCCTTAAACTTTCGACAACGACAACGGATTTTCACAAGATCGATATCATTTTGAAGATCGACCCTTTGGACGACAAATATCGAAAAATTTGCCCAAAAGATTAGTTCCTTCACCCTCAACTAGACAGTTTTCTACAGGGAGGGGTCGCTTTTTTCGCCGATATTTTCGAAAATCATCTTTCCTTTTACTAGATATATCTATACATCATGTTTCGCCGCCCCCTTTAATGTTATTATCTAATTCATAAAATTATGTTGCCCATAGTTTAAAAATGAAACCTAAGTAGCATTTATTCTGACCAGCGAATATTCGTTTATCATTGTTATACCATGCGATTTGCTAACGTACATCACTATGCATGATGTAAAAAATGCTTAATCCTACCTGGTAGTATGATAATTAGGGCTGTGACAACAGAATATTCTTTTCATTGTTTTGACTCTTGAGTATATATTTGTTAATATCTTATATGTTTTTATATAGACTGATGTGGTTCTTGGTTGATTAACTGTGTTTGTGTCGGATATATACCTGAAAGTCAAAAGAATAAAAAAGAATATGCCTAATGATAATATATATAGATATTCTTAAATAATCACCTTTATAGAAAGCTTATCTAAGATGAATTAGTTTTGATAAAAGCATAAGAAGTTATTAACCTTAACTATTAGCATTCTAAATTGCTTTTATTAGATAGACATATTTACAAACTCAATTGTTCAACAGTTTCTTGCGGAAAGGGGGTATGTTTACTATTAAAGTTTAATATAAAATGATTCTTCCCAGTTCAAGGTGATTTTTGCAAAGCATTTGTTCAAGCTTCTCCCAAATATTTGATTACTATATTTGAACACAAATTTCTCAGATTAAAAAATGTCAGAGCATTTATTCATTCAAGTGGTATCCTGCCTGGTACAAGCATTGATGGCTATGGCTCTCCATCAATCTCTCTCTCTCTTGAAGCATTCATGAATTCATTGTTGCTCATCATTTTTTATGTTGCTCAGGTGTTCAGACTGTCCATGTATGTTTCTCGCTATTGTCCTTTGCTTCTCCTACCCATGATTTTTCCCGTTATTCTTTGCTGGTTTTTGGAAAGTAGGTGCCACCTATCTATCATGGTAATCTTTACCGAGTGAGGTATTCTGATTCAAAACTCTATTTACACTGTTTCTCGAATAAAGAGTTTGATGTATTGCCATAGTTATCTTTGCAATTGTACAGAGATTAGGTTGCAGTTTCTTTCTGTCCGAGCAGTACCCATATTAAGCGATTGTCCTGACCATTGTACCCAATGAGATACGAAACAATGGACAGAATTATTTTTGCTTGCTTCCTTATTTTTATTTTTTTTTATTTTTATTTTTTTTTACATAGGCATCACCACATTATCAAGGCCCAGAGGCCACTCAAGGATAAGGGTTAAAAAGTGTACAGTAGAAATTGGTCAATATAGTAATCATTAGTAATGAAAATTTGGTAAATTTAATAACTTATATGGAACGGCTCATCAAGAACTTATTTACTTTAGACTTGAACACAACCATATTGTAGTCAGCCGGAAAGCAGGAAAACGGAAGACAATTCCACAGGCGTGCAGTTCTAAGAAAGAAGCTTTGTTCATGGAATCTACGTTTAGGTTTAGGTACAGATAAAGAGTGGGGGAAATTATTGATAGTGTTTACAGCTAGACGAGTGTTTCTTGTGAAAGTTTGGCGAGGGGGGACCATAGATTGAAGCTCAGTTGAACACTTTCCATGAAAATAACGATACATCAGAGACAAACTCGCAACATCTCTTCTGTGAGATAGAGGTTGCAAGGAGGAGAAAAGGACATCTCCTACGAGGCTACGAAGTCTATTTTGAACTCTATCAAGGCAGGACAAGTCCTTTCTAGCAGCTCCTGCCCAGATGTGGCAACAGTATTCCATCCTTGGACGTACCTGGCTCTTATATAGGTAGAGAATAGCATCAGCAGTGAGATATCTACTGGATCGATAGAAAGATCCCACCATTTTTCCAGCGGCCTTGGCAACAGATTTGATATACGTGTTCCATTTAAGATCAGGAGTAATGGTCAAGCCCAGAAGCTTGTCAAAACTTGAGGCCTCCTGAAGACGAGAGCCATTCATTTCAATTGATGACAAATGTGGATTAGAATGTTGATGATGTAAAGAGAGAAGCTTGGTTTTAGATGCATTAAAAGTAACCAGCCACTTCTTTCCCCATTGTACTACGTGCTCAAGATCAGAGGAGAGAGAATTAGAGAGAACTTGGTCGTTTACTGTCTTAGATGTGGTACCATAAATGGTAGTGTCGTCAGCATAAATGTCTACAAATGATGTAAGGATATGATTTGGAAGATCATTAATGTAGATCAGGAAAAGAGTTGGGCCCAGGATGGATCCCTGAGGGACACCGGCATTAATACTGTGAGCTTCTGATTTTTGCCCCTCAACTACTACTCTTATGAACCTATCAGAAAGAAATGATTTAATAATTGAGAAGACTTTTCCAGCTATACCATAGCTAGCGATCTTATGAAGTAAACCTTTATGCCATACCCTATCAAAGGCTTTAGATATGTCAAGAGCAATTGCCCTAGAAAGATTGCCACCGTCGAGAGATTTGCTAATCCTATGCGATATAACTGTAAGGACATCTGCTGTAGATCTAGCAGAACGGAAACCATATTGAGTGTCACTAAGAAGGTTATTTTTGTTGAGATGGTTGATTACTTCTGTATTTAACACAGATTCTAGCAACTTACTCATGACGCACAGGAGACTTATTGGCCTGTACTGAGAGGGGGATGAGCGATCACCTGAATTCTTAAATACAGGGCATACTGATGAGATTTTCCAGGGAGATGGGAAACTATTCTCCTTAAGACAACGTTTAAACAGTTTTGTAAGTATGGGCGCTAATTCAGGTTGAAGTTTTTTGAGTACTATAATTGGAATACCATCAGGGCCAGTTGCTTTACTCGAATCAAGGTTTTTGATTAGCTTCGCAACATCACGTACAGATATACGTATATCACATAGTGTGTTTTCTGATACAGGAGGAAATATTGGGGGTTGGCGGTCTTGGTCGCAAAGGGTAGAATTAGCTGCAAAGTTCTTGACAAAGAGTTTAGCTTTGTCTGATGCTGACGAGATTACCTCAGGTCCATTGATAATAGTTGGGATGGAGCACACGCTTCTGTTCAGGATTCTGTTTGCTATTTGCCAAAACTGGTGGGAACCAAGCCGCTGCTCAGCTACTTTGGACTTAACAGATTGAGCATACAACACTCTTGCGTTCCTTATTACTTTCTTACAATGGTTGCTGGCAGTCCTGAAAACGGCTTTAGTTTCCATACATCTATTACGTTGGAAGCAGTGGAAAAAGTGATTTCTGTGCGCAATGGCAGCAGCACATTCTGGAGAGAACCATGGCTGGCTGTTAGGTTTTTGCTGAAACTTTTTAGAGGGTATGAAATGGTCAATACCTACAATTAACCATTCAGTTAGGTCTAATACTATAGAGGACACATCCTTTTTAAACATGGAATGCAGAGGTAGATCAGATATAAATGTACGGAAGCTATCCCAGTCAGCCTTAGTGTATCGATATACTGTACGATGAAGAGGTACGTCTGGGGACTTATTACATTTCATTTTTATCTTAATTGATACAACAGAGTGGTCGGAAGATCCAAGAGGCGACAGAACAGAAACTGAACATAGTTCAGGGCAAGTTGTGAGAAAAAGGTCTAGTAGGCTCGCATACTGGCCGTCATTATCGGGCACACGGGTAGGTTCCTGAACAATCTGAGTGAGGTCATAGGCAATGGAGAAATCATGACAGAACCTCCCCTCATCATCGGTCTTGTTTGAGTGGGTCAACCATTCGACGTTGTGAACATTGAAGTCTCCACATACGTGAATGTTAGCTGAAGGATAAGTAGAAAGGACTTGGTCAATTTTCTCAGATATGCTTTGAAAGATAGTAACTCCGCTGTTGTGGGGGCGATAGAGAGTAAATATAAATGCAGTAGTGTGAGCTAAAGCAACCCGGAAGCACATATAGGGTAACTTAGGATCTTCCCTGGAGATGTCCCTCCCACATGGAAAGCTATCTTTAATATAGGCACATATTCCATGCCCATGGCGATCTTGGGGGTCAGATTTAGAAGTTAAGTTAGAGTATCCTGAAATTGCAAACTCATCTAGGGAAATAGCCTGTCCAATGCCAGTTTCACTTAAAAATAAAAGGTCTGGTTTAGTCTCTTGTAATTGGGTTTCAACCTCTGGAAGGTTAGAACGAAGACCCCTGATGTTGGAGAAGGAGACATGGTAGTAGGGGTCTACGTTGGAAGTTGGAGAACCGGGTTTAATCGTGTATTTTTTCTTGAAACTTGTCATGATGAAATTTTGGAATTTGTGGACTAGGTCGACAGATTTACTTAGAGCAGGACAGAGAGGGGAAATTCAGTCATCTACTTTCCATAACATCATGTTACCCTGATAGAGAGGGGGGCTTAAGTGGGTTCTTGAACATGTGCAAGGGTTTCCCAAAGACTAGCAGAGGGAAGGAGCCATCTTCCTTTTCCTTTGACTGTAGTGCTGTACTGCTACTCAGAGCATAAACAATTTATATTCAGTTTTTAGAAGAGTGTTGTGTTTTCTATATAAGTTAAGCGTAAAATGGCCTTCTTGTTGGGAATTCTAAAAAGGTGTTTATGCACATTATAATTTTGCCTTAAGACCAGTAAACAATATCAGCTAAGTTGGGCTCAGTCATTCCATTTCAAACTGTAAACAGAAAAGTGAACCTTCTTCTAAAAATTCAATAGGTAAATTTTTTACAAAAGTTTATTATTATATGAAAATTTTGTTCTTATTTAATAACTAGAGGGGGACACACACACACACACACACACACACACACACACACACACACACACACACACACACACACACACACACACATTGATGTCTAATGAATATGGATCAAACTCAATATAAATATATTTTAATTTTCACATATTATGTTCCTTAAAAAACATTTTAAAATACTTTTCAAAACTGAAATTTGCAGAATATTTATTAATTGCTGTTTAATTGTTTAAATTTCACACAAAAAAATCAGACGTATCAGAATTTCCATGAACGATGTTTATCCCTTTTTACTCACTTTGCATAAAACCAAGTTTTTTTTTTACATATCCATCACCACTTATCAAGGCTCAAAGACCACTCGAGGGTAAGGGCTAAAGAGTGTACAGTAGTCAATTGGACAATATAGTAATCGTTAGTAATGGAAATTCGGTAAATTTGTTAAGTGGAACGGCTCATCAAGAACTCGTTTACGTTGGACTTGAAGACAACCATATTGTAGTTAGCTGGAAAGCAGGCCAATGGAAGGCAGTTCCACAGCGTGCAGTTCTAAGAAAAAAGCTTTGTTCATGGAATCTACGTTTAAGTTTAGGCACAGATAAAGAGTGTTTCTTGTGAAAGTTTGATGAAAACTAAATATAGCCCATAGTTGGAACCCTTAAGCTTAACAGCTGTTTCGAAATTCATAAGGATCAGTTAATTATTTTAGGAGTGAATCCTGTATATACAAATATATAAACGCTCCTAACTTTATAAAGATTGAGATAAGCAGAAGAATCATAAAAAAAAAGCAAAAAATAAGAATTTTAGAAACTATGAATGACGTCATATGCATTTGCTTTCTTTTCTTTTCTAATGTCTTCATTCCGTGTTTTCTTTGATACCCACTAGATATCCCATGTTCTTCTTGTTGCCAAAATAACTCAGTCTCTCGTTTAAATGTTTTAAGTAGTTGCTCAATCGGTAGTCATGATTAGGGCTGAGACAACAGAATATTCTCCTTCTTGTTTTAACTCTCAAGTATATATCCGATACAGTTTGACGCAGTTAATCTAACGAGAATCACATCACTCTATCTAAAAACATATAAGATATCAACAGATATATAATCGAGTATCGAAACAATGAAAAGAATATTCTGTTGTCCTAACCCTAGTCATGACTAGTTCTAAAACCGGTTGTAAGGGTGATATAACAGAGAAGAATTGTTTGTATCTTCCTCTTTTCCCTTTTAGTTGTAATAATGTAACAGATATAAAATGAGCAACAATTAGCTCCATTATTTGCTCTGGGAATCGTTTTTTTTTTTTTTTCTTACAGTAAATATATCTAGATTAATTGCATATTCCCGACCGACATCATGGGGTGGTGGAAGAGCTTTAAAAATGTCTGTTCCCCTTGACGCTGACACACTTGATCAACCTTTTGACACGTACTTCCTTCCATGACAACCTGACCTCTAGCTCTCTCATGGAAAATTCCTTTCTCTTATTACACAGAATGCCCGATTCTAGCATTTTTTTTTACATTTTTTTTTTACATTTTTTTTTTTTAGCATTTAATATCACTACACTAGTGGTACCAAATCAGGCTGTCTGAAGATACCGGCTAAAATGTACCAAACATTCATGTTATTGTTTTTAACCCTTTCCCCTTTCAAAACGCAAGCATATTCTACAAAGCCAAAAACAAAAGCAATAATTTTTCTTCTATAAAATAACCAAATTAAACACTATGAATAAATTTTAAAAGATATTTGGAACTTGAAGCAGAAAAACATTTACCAAAATGGCTGAATCAGCATTGAAAAAAAAACCCCTAAAAAGTGTTGATATACCATAAAACAATCAACCAAACCAAACCAAACCAAACAGCGTGAATAAATATTTAAAGATATAACGGATTTAAAACATAATACTTTTACCAAAATTACTGTATTCAGCATTAAATAACACGAAAAGGATTGATATGCTGTAAAAAACAAAAACAAAAAAAACCCAAAATCAAACAACATGAACAAATATTTGAAAATATAAAGAACTTAAAAACATAACAACTGTAACCAAAATCATGAAAAGGATTGATGTGCTGTCAAACCAACCAACCAACCAAACTAACATCGCTATATTACGAAGCTTCGCTTACTTTTTTCTTCTCATATTTATCTTTCTTTCACTTTCGCCTTTGTAAATTGGCAACTTATACTTTTTTGTTCTCATTCCATCCCTTCTTACTTTTTTCTACTCACCATTTTAAACTTATTCTTGAATTTCTGGTTTTCTCTCTCTCTCTCTCTCTCTCTCTCTCTCTCTCTCTCTCTCTCTCTCTCTCTCTCTCTCCCCCCATCTTTCTCGATTTTCCTTGTCTCAATTTCTCTCTCTCTCTCCATACATCTTTCTCGATTTTCCTTTTCTAAATTTCTCTCTTCCTCTCTCTCTCTCCTGTTTGTTCTCTCCTCCTCCTCCTCCTCCTCCTCCTCCTCCTCCTCCTCCTCCGCCTCCGCCTCCTCCTCCCCCGTCGTCGTCGTACATCTTTATCGTTATATTTTCCCTTTCTCAATTTTTTCTCTTTTTTTTTTATCTTCGTTCTCTTTATTTCTCTCTCCATACATCTTATCTTGATTTTTTTGCCCCCTCTCTCGTTTTTTTTTCTCTTGCTCTTTACTATTTTATTTCTCTTCCTCCTTTTTTCTCTTTCCTCCTACTCATCTTTCTCTATCCTCATCTTTATCTGGATTTTTCTTCCTTCCTTAGCAACTCTTTATCATTCATGATTTGTTTAGAGCCACAAGGTCAAACCAAAGAATAAAGAATAGTGACATGTGCTTGAAGGCAAGAACAGGCCTCACTAAGGCATTTTCACTACCAACAAGGGAATTTTAGAGCTTAAGTTTGCTTAGCTTATTTGCTTATCACAAACCATTTCTCCTTTCGTATTTTGTTTGCTTTCTTCAACTCTAATCTTATTGTTTTGTCTATTATTGTGTCAACTATTCGAGTAAGGCACGTATGATTTGCAACAATGCTTAAAACTCTCGGATCTGTTGTATGATGGGTCATTTTGGAACAATGTGAGTATGGGGAGCTGAGTTTACTATTTGAATTGACTTTTTCTTTCATTGTGGAGACCGAGGGACACAAGGAAAGGTTTTCACACAGAATTATCATTGATGAAAATTCTTTTCTTTCCTGACAACCAAACCACTTTTAATTGTACAAAAAAAAAAAACAAAAAAAACAAAACAAACAAATCCATGAACATCTTTAGATTCAAAAGTGCAAATATTTCTACCAATAGCCCCCCCGTCTATATATATATATATATATATATATTAGACTACCCGTGACCCGTTGGGTCAGTATGTTATATTAGCTATGGAATTCATGTATGAGTGTGACACTTGTGATGTAAAGAAAATAGTTTTTTTTTGACATAACAGAAACATTTCTATGAAAGTATATTAAAATGAAAAATCACGAACGGATCACTCAAATAGTAAAAAAAAAAAAAAAAATCCTCCCTATTCGTGTAAAGTTACCAATTTTTTCGAATAATCGCTCAAAAATCGAAAATTAAACATGATTTTCCTATGAATCGAACGCTGTCGAAAGTCATTTAGCAGTAAAAGTGCACATTAACCTACCGATGAGAAATATAAGAATGAAAAACCCATATTGGAATCCTTCAACCAAGTTATAGAAACTTAAAATCTAAAAAACAAAATAATTAATAAAACCTGAAGCAAAAAAAAAATACCTAAATAAATAAAATAAAATAAAACTAATATTGAAACATTAGTAAATGTGTCAACAAATTCACCATTCTCACACAACTATTTTGTATCTAGAAATGTAAGCAAAAATTAAAAAAAGAAGGAAGGAAGGAAAAGGGACGGATAGAGAGTAGTAGTAGTAGTAGTAGTAGTAGTAGTAGTAGTAGTAGTAGTTTTGGCTTTACTACAATTGTTATGTTTGTCAATGGGTTAAAGTTGTTTAGTTGTAAGAAAATAGCGACAGTATAGTTGTAATAAAGAATATTTGCAAAACACCCCCACTCTTCCCATGTTAAATAATAATTTAAAAATAATAACGTTAATATTTCAGTGTGATGGTCAAAATCTGCAAAAGAAGCAATTTGTGTTTATTTGTTTATGCTGTTATGGGTCAATGTTTATGCGCGCATGCGTAACCAGATGCCGTAAACTGGAAAGTGGGTTACGTCACTCGTTACAAGGTCCTTTGAGTGTTATAATTATGTAGATTTCAGAAATGTATGGCCTCGAATAAGACTAGACCTCTTTTGTCGCCTGATGATAACTTTTAAGACTGAAACAGTAAATTTATTGTAGCGACTTATGATAATTTTGTTTACCTAAATTGAATAAAATAATATTTTGCTCTTTTTAATTGAGCACTATCAACAACCTTGTTGAAATTCTATGGTTTTTACTTTAAGCTATTTTTAACCTGGAATATATATATATATATATATATATATATATATATATATAAAACTCTTTAAAAACTCGTTTCTTATAGTTGAGAACTTTACAGTTGAAAAAAAGTTGGTCAATTTAGCTCGCATGGGCAGATCATCGTATAATGATTAGTTCAGTCTGAAAGGCGTTAAAACATTTAAAATTAAATGTTTAAATTTCAACAAAATTTCTTGCGGTTAACGGTGGCTGAATGGATTTTGTCCTTGCTAATGAAGTCAGAGATTGCTTTATTGCAGGGTTCGAATCCATCGACCAGTGTTAATCATGACACCCTGCACTGATGATTCCCGAAAGGATGAAACACTAGTGTCTGTAGATATTTAATAATTATTATAGTAAATAATTATATATATATATATATACACTCACACACACATACATAAATACATATAATATATATATTTATATATCTATATAATATATAAATATTTATATATATATATATGCATATATATACACACACACAGAATATATACATGCACAATATATAATGTACAAACACATATATAATAGGTCCTGGATATGACCTTAAACTATACCCAGTGGTGAGGCCCCAGCTTGCGGGCTTTGGGGAGTGTGGAGCCACCCTTTAATTGCCATTGCTCCCAGGTCCACTTTGACCCAGAGTGGTAGTACCTGTTAGGGTCCCAACTATGGGTTAAATAGAATCCGACTTGAAAACAACAAATATATTCTATTAAAAAAATTTTCTTCAAAATCTTTGGATTCAGCATTAAATAACCTAAAAAGGTTGATATGCCGTAAAACAACCAACCAACCAACCAAACATATATAATACACAGACATACACACAGATATATCTATATATCTATAAAAGTGAAAGTGTCTGTATGTGTATGTCTGTCTGTGTACGTTTCCCTATGCAATAACTCTGTCAATTTTCAGTCTACAGACTCGAAATTTGATATACAGGGTACTGAGATTTGAGAAAATCTTTGCAATCCGTTTTCGGACAGAAATTTGGCTGTTAAGGGGTCAAAGTTCAACGAGATGACCTTTGAGAACTCTACCAAACTCCTCTGCCAATTTTGAGGATAAACACTTGAAATTTTAGATATAGGTCCCTTGGACATGGATCTTACTTAATAACTAGATTTGAGCCCAAAACAATAAATGTTAAGGGGTCATAATAGGGGTCAAATGAAATTTCAAATTTCAAATTTAAAATATAAAAACTGATTTATTTTGGAGTAGAAGTTATAAATGTATCAATTTATGAAATCGTTTGCATTTATTTAGGCATATACGCAGTTTGAAGGTTGTTAATAACTTTTTCGTAAAGAATGTTTTTCAAAAAACTTATGAAGTACATCGTCATAGCAAATTTCTGATTCTGAAGAATTTATGTAAAAAAAAAATGACATTTTTGTATCTGTATTATTTTAAAATCAAATAGTTTATTTTTGCTTCAAACGTATGTTTACCTTTAAAGAAAGAAAATTCTAAATTTCTTTAAGAAAAGAAAATTACTTAAAACAAAAAGAAACGGATCACCCTAACAAAAAAAAAAAATGTTTCTTAAAAGTCAAAATAAATGAAAATAAATTTTTAAAAAATTATCTCCTGTTTTAAATGCAAAATAATCAAATTAAAAATAAAAATAATAAACCAGCTTTAGAGAATATTTTAAAATTTAAGCAAATCCATTACAGCAAAGGGAAATAACTCTCATGGTTCAATATGAGACTTCCGGTTTTAATAATCAAATATAAATTGAATTAAAAAAATAAACTAAATCAATAAATTTTAAATATTTCTAAATAGTACAATTGAAACAATGCTATTACAGGTAATAATTAATAAGATCGAGCTAATTATTAAAATAGATATTCTTTAATGTAATATGCAAATAAGGTTACACATTAAGTGCAGATTTCGTTTGTATATACTATATATAGAAATCATGCATAAAATTAAATGTGTAATATCCTTTGATAGAAATAGCTTATACCAGATTTATATATTTCTTGACCAGAGGTGAAAACACACAGATCTCGTTTGCAAGAAATAGCCTAATACGGATGGTTACATTATTTTCCCCACTTTATGGTGTTATTTGATAATATACATGTGTATTATATACTGTACTGTATTTTGTTACTAATTTTTAATGCCATATTCCAGTGTTCTATTGTGTGTGTGTATATATATATATATATAAGTGAAATGGTCTCTGTGTATGTGTGTGTGTACATTTCCCTACAAAGTTACTCTTTCAATTTTCAGTCTGCAGACTCGAAATTTGACATAAGGGGTATTGAGATTTGGGAAAATCTTTTTAACTAGTTTTCGGCCACAAATTTGGCTGTTAAGGGGTCAAAGTTCAACGAGTTGACCTTTGAAAACTCTACCAAACTCCTTTGACAATTTTGGGTCTAAACACTTGAAATTTTAGATGTAGGTTACTTGGACATGGATCAAAGTTTTTAACTTGTTTTAAGCCTAAAACAGTAAATGTTAAGGGGGCAAAATTGGGGTCAAAGTTTTAAAAAATTTACCTCTGCGGCCTCTACCAAATTACACGGGCAATTTTTGGTCTAAACATTTGAAATTTTACATAAAGTGTATTCAGAGATAGGGCAAGCTTTTTAATCAGTTTTTGGCCTAAAATTTGCCTGCCAGACGGTCAAAGTTGAAAAGATTTTACCTTTGCGGTTGCTAGCAAACTATTCAGCTAATTTTGGGTCTAAACATTTGAAATTTTACATAAACGGTATTCAGACATGCAGCAAGCTTTTTAACTAGTTTTTGGGCGAAAGTGTCGCTGCCAAGAGGTTAAAGTTGAAAGAGTTGACCTTTGCAGACTCTACCAAACTCCTCCACCAATTTTAGGTCTAAGCACTTGAAATTTTAGATGTAGGTTACCTGGACATAAATCAAACTTTTTAAAATATATATACATATACACATAAAGTTATGAACAGTACATAGAGCCCGAGCAAAGCCGGGCTGAACCGCTAGTATATATATATATATATATATATATATATATATATATATATATATATATATATAGAGAGAGAGAGAGAGAGAGAGAGAGAGAGACATTTAATTCTTATGATGTAAAATCTTGGCATTAAAATTATGTTCATTTGTATATGGTGCATATAACACTGTTTTTCTTTGTATGTGTAGCTGTAATTAATATGAAAAAGATGATTTATTTCAGGTAATTTCTAGCATTATGTCATAAATTATTGTGGATGACATTCTTGTCTGAACACAAATTAAAAATATATCTACAACAAATACAATTATCTTTATGTTTCTCCTATTCTTTTGCGCATTCGGCTTTTTTGGCAGCTGTCAATGAAAATCTAAACAAGATGGATTTGTCGCCTTACTTTCTGAAGTTGCCCATTCCATACAAGACATCTTTTATTCATTTGAGAAACAAGTCTCTTGCTTCAGTTCCTCTCACATATATAACAACATTGTTTTGTGATCTTTCTTTTCATACAGATTATTAATTAATCCATCAAATTTTAGTTTTACTTATACTTTTTCTTGAGAAGACTCAAGAAAAAAAAAAACGAAACTTCCATGAACAGAGTTTCTTTTCAAAAATTGGAACAAATACATTGAGGACAGTGCCAGTAGGTTCCCTCTAACGTACTAGAAAATTATTCAAATCTGAGAGTATTTTGTATCTCTACAAAGCCACCATTCGTCCATGTATAGAGTATTGTCGCCATATCTGAGTTGGTGCGTCTACCACTCGTCTTTCCCTCTTATAAAGGGTCCCAAAAAGAGTCTCCAATCTAATAGGTCATGCACTATTGGCCAAGCTTCAACCTCTATTCTATCGTTGTAATGTGACATCCCTGTGCCTTTTTTTTACAAGTATTTTAATGGAATGTGCTCTAACAAACATTGTATTTGTACCCCCTCAACCTGACAATCCTGTCTAGCAGAAAAATCCCACTCCTTCACTGTTGAGGTCTCTAGGTGCCGGAAACCCTTATAATATAATAGCTTTTTATTTCGGATAGTTAGGCTTTAGAATTCCATCCCTCTTTCCTGCTTCTCTGGCAGTACTAACATGCAAAAGTTTAAATGTAATGTGAACAAATATCTCACTCATCTCCTCACATAGTCTCCAGTAGACATGGTCTCAAATAGTGGCTCCTTACATCCAAGTGGCAATATGGCTTGTTTAGGGTGAACAAGAGTTAAAGAAAAAAAAGAACTGCCAATCTTTGAAACATGATACTGCACTGTTACTTCCCAGCTGAGAAGAATATGGTTATTTAAAGTTCAATGTTAACAAATACTTATCTAACCGTTCTCTTAAGTAATCAAATTATTCCATCTATTGTTTCCTATCCTCATAGTATTAGTCATCATCCAACTGATAATCTTATTAACTCTTGGCCGAAGTAGTGATGATTCATCTATTATATCAATCTCACCTGTCTGTTTAAATGTATGTATGCATGTATGTATGTATGTATGTATGTATGTATGTTGTATGTGTGCCTAAAACTTTCGACAGACGCGACGGATTTTCATGAGATTGATATCATTTTGAAGCTCAACCCTTCGGACGATAAATATCGAAAAATTGGCTAAAAACATTAATTCCTTCACACTAAACTGAGCAGTTTTCTACACAGAGGGTCGCTTTTTTGTTTTTTGTTTTTTTTGCATCGCCATTTTTGCAAGTCATTGTATCGGTTGGAATGATTTCACTAATTTCAACGTTCCGAACTTCCAGTCGTGTCATGGAGTAGAAGTAAGACATCAGGTTTTCTTTCACTTTCTTTTCTGCTTTCGCAGTATGGGTTCGAGCCTGCCTACTACCACTTTGTTTTTTTGCTCAACACACACCTTCAAACACCCAGGCTAGTTAGTATATAAAATAGTTTCTTTTTACTCTGAAAGTATGACTTAAATTGAGAAAACCTGATATTCTGGAAGAATTCTATCAGGAGGTTTCACATTCGCCCATATTTAAGTGAAACAAAATTTTTGAATTGAAAGCCATTTTTGATTTTAGAAAATAAAAAAAAAATCTTGTTCCAAGCAAAATGGCAATTGTCAACCAGAGAAGCTTTGAATTGTAAAAGCCAAGACAAAGACGAAGAATAGGTTTTCCGTTGGGTAGTCGATCTGCACAAGTGTCGGATTATAAAAGTTTGTAGATGGAGAACAAATTCCTTCTAGTGTTGGATACAAAAAATGCGGGAATGCTGAGAGATTCAATATTTTTATGAAGCAATTCTGGTTTCTGATTCGTCGCTAACAAAAAGTGGCGGCATTTGATTCGCCAATATCTATAAGTAGAACCTTACAACTTTCTGTCATCATAGCATTATTATATCAAAAATATTTGAACAAAAATTAATCATACAATGTAGTCGGAATCGTCAGGCTCAGTGCACAGACGACTCTGTGTAGCTTAATTGCCATGAATATATTTTCTTACTACCTAGCTTTACTTATATATATATATATATATATATATATATATATATATATATATATATATGTGTGTGTGTGTGTGTAAGTGACCTTGTCTATCTATCTGTGTACAGAATAGTCTTTACTAATCTACTCTGTCAATTTTGGTTTACAGGCTTCCAACATGATATATAGGGGATTTAGACCAGTGGAACAAATTTGATTTGGTTTTTAGTTGGTAAAAATAACTTCTGAGTAGTCAGAATTTAAAAAAATTGGAACTTGGCAGGCATAAGTCAACTAAACATGTTATTTCTATACATCTATACCTTTAACAGCATTAGGTTTTAAATTTTTATAATATGCATATGGACTAAGCTCAAATGGAAAAGAATAATTCTGGAGAGCTATATGTTTATTTTCGATTCTTTTTTTTTTCTTTGATTATATTTTTTTATTACCGTTTTATCTGCTTAGTTACACATGTTTCGATTACTGAAATATGTAATAAAAATATATATATTCCAATAAACTACTAGACGGATCTGACTTAAATGTTGTATGACTTTCGTTATGATAAGATTTAGCCAACTATTATGGCATCAGTTCGATGCACAATGAAAGAATACTAGGGATTAGTATTTAATGGAAAAGTGAGCACAAAAATAACTATATCTAACCTTCCATTTGAAATAAAGCACTCAGTCGATGGTACATAACTTCCCGATTTTTAAAAAAGTCTAATATATGTATATATATATATATATATATATATATATATATATATATATATATATATATATATATATAACATAACATAACTCCCCTCCATATATTCCTTGTGTCAAACAATAAATTCTTAACTCGAATATATGTCTATATTTTGATTTTCAGAATTTAACTTTAACCACTAAACTTATATATATATATATATATATATATATATATATATATATATATATATATGTGTGTGTGTGTGTGTGTAACATTGTTATTTAATATACAGATGTAATCTAGATAATATAGATTTTCTTTTTCTGTTGCATTCCCTTCAGCAGTAGCATTCAAAGTTCATATTTGACATATATATATATATATATATATATATATATATATATATATATATATATATATATATATATATATATAATTTTCCGTATGTGCATGTAAAAGATTATATATTTTAAAAGGTAAGTGTATGAAACCTTTGTGAAACTTTGAATACATGGATGCATGTTTGCAATGAAAACAAATCCGTGGTGTGATAACACCTTGTGAGAATATTTTTAGTTTTATCTTTTTTCTTTTGTTGTCTTCTTGGTCAGAAACTGTTACTTTCATCATTGCTTTTGCTTGCAGTAAATGGAAAAACCTGTTTTTCTCTTCTTGCTTGTGTGACTTGTGTAATGAAACTTTCATGTACACTCTCTTCAAATGTCTCCCCAAGGATGCATGAGGCAAAGGTCATGTTTCTGTCATTGTTTGACCACAAGTAAGGAAATATATAGTGTCCAAGATTCTCTATCCTGGTAGGAAGGGACAGCTTCATCATAGTGGATTAGAATTTCTTGAGCAATCACATTATGTGGAACCGGTCAAGGCTCTGAAATTCAACGAACTGGACTGCAGAATAACATATATTTGACCCATAGATTCAAATAGAACATGGGAGAACACTCGGGGGGGGGATAGATGCTTTCAGTAAAATATAAACTCTGAATGCTACTGAATGTTATTTGTTTTATATATATATATATATATATATATATATATATATATATATATATATATAACAAATAATATCTACGTAAATCGCGATATATCCGAACAAATCAGTGAGGTGGACGAGTGATAAGAGTTTACACTTCTTACCATGGGGCCCGATTTCGAATTTCGCTAGATTCAACCACTCTGATGAGTCATAGAAGACGTGTCAGTAGATAATTATATTTCAAAAACAATATATATATATGTATATATATATATATGTATATATATATATATATATATATATATATATATATATATATATATATATATATATATATATACTGTACAATGCAAATCCCATATCCAACTACACTCAATACTTCCTCATCGATCTGTGTTCACTCTTCAGTGTCTCCTGTTTGATCATCATATAGAATTTTACTGTTATATTTTGCATTTTTTCTTGCAATCATATCATTTCTCATCAACCTATTTATCTATTTAGGATTTTCTTTAAAGCATTTACAAATAATCTAGTAAAACCCAAATCAAATGAAATGCCCCACTGCGATCAATGTTCCTCCCTCATTTTAACCAATAGCCTTTCCACAATTGTGGCTCACAGTTTAATGAGCTGTACAAGTGCACTGGCTTGATCCGTGGTTCCCTAAAACCTCCTCTCTCTTATCTGTCATATAAAGATGATATGAATGTGTTAGCTCTAATTTGATAACATTTTTCTATAAGAATGAGTTCACAGTGGGCAGCATGTGCGGTAACAAATGTCTGAATAGGGTAATGTGGGATATGTATTTTTTATGTAATATAAAATGGTTGTGTAATAAATAACTTGAAAATTGCTTTTCAGCCTAGTTTGCTTTTTTTTTTTGCGATATGTTGGCCTTTGTGTTGCTTTAGTTTTTTGCTGCTTATATTATTTGATTTTATTACATTCTGTGTCCTAACGATTCTTTATATCAAATTTGGCACAATTTTTACACACACACACACACACACACACACACACACACACACACACACACACACACACACACACACACACACACACACACAGTTATCCACATACAGTATTGTTTCATTATATCACAACTAATCTGCGGCGAGACAAGCAATTACTTCAAGCCAGGATCGAAACTTGACTGCACAAACAACTGCTACGCTATTCGGGTAGTGAATTAACAATGTTTTGACAGGCAGCAATCGTTATTTATTCGTGTTTTATCGAATACGACAAAGTTTTTTCTCTTTTTCATTTTACTGTTTATTTTTTTAATGCAACGAGCAATTTTCTTGATTTCAGTTGATAGATGGTTTAATGTAGCTCCGAGTGTTCTTGTTTCGGCTATAACTCAAGCACTTTCAATCTTCTGGCCTTCATCAGGAGCTAGGCATTTTGGACAGAGGTTTTGTTCGTTTCATTTTATATATATCTATATATATATATCTATATCTATCTATCTCTCTCTCTCTCTCTCTCTCTCTATATATATATATATATATATATATATATATATATATATATAGAGAGAGAGAGAGAGAGAGAGAGAGACAGACAGACAGACAGACAGACAGACAGAGACAGAGAAATGGATAGATAAAATCGGTGGAGACAGAATGTATGAAAAACAGAAATATAATTAAAATGTTTTAAACAAAAAACTCGTACTATATGTCTGTCTGTCTGTCTGTCTGTCTGTCTGTATGTATGTATATGTGTGATTGTATGAATGACAGAAAGGAAACACAATTAAACACAAGAAGAAATAAATACCTTTGTTTAATTTTGTTTTATTTCTTCCTGAGTTTAATTGTTTTTCCTGTCTTTCATGCACAAGCACACACACACACACACACACATATATATATACATACATACATACATACATACATAATCCGAGTTTTTTGTTCAAACATTTTATTGTATTTCTCAGACAGCTGTTTCGTTCGCATCAAATCACGTGTTTTTGCTTAACTATAAAACCAGTATATATTCAAACGGTCTCATCAGTAAGTGTTATCAAATCGAAATAACTTAAACTTTCCAATTAAAAAGGTGAATAGTTAAAACAATATTATTCTTCCTTATAATAATATAAAATAAAAATATATAATTATCCTTTATTCTAAATAATAAAATATAAAATATAAAAATATATAATTATCCTTTATTCTAAACAAAAAAACGTACACGCAAAAAAAAAAAAAAAAAATTCCTGCAAGATCAAAGAATTAAAAATTCAAAAATTCAGGTCAAAGCCGTCTCCAAAAATTCTCATGTCAAAATCCATCAAGAAATTCCGATTCAAAGTAAAAACAAACTGTTATTTCAATTGTTATGATAAAGTAAACATTCTAGTGGGGAATGCTTTATTCTCTTCCCTGGAATCTCTTTCCCACAAAAGAGATGTTGCAAGCCTGTCTCCGCTTTATCGTTATTTTCATGGCAAGTGCTCGTCTGAGCTCCAATCTATGCCCCCCCGTCAAACTTTCATGAAAAACACTTGTCTAACTGAAACCACTTATAATAATTTCCCCCACTCTCTAATTGTGCCTAAACCTAAATGTGGATTCTATGAATAAAGTTTCTTTCTTAGAACTGCACGTCTGTGGAACTCTCTTCCGTTTTCCTGCTTCCCAGCTGACTGCAATGGTTGTCTTCAAGTCCAATGTGAACAAGTTCGTGATGAGTCGTTCGTACCCTTAAGTACTCCAATTTACCAAATTTCAACTACTAACAATTATTGCGATATTGTCTCATTGACTACTGTACACTCAGTTACCCTTATCCTCGAGTGGCCTCCAAGGCTTGATAAGAGGTGACTCCTTTGTAAAAAAAAAAAGAAAAGATAATTGATGCCATACAATTTGAATTTAATTTTTCTTTTAACTTAACATCTTTTGCCAAAATAGATGGCACTACCAAACTCCTGATAGGATACATGAATAGGAAACTGATGAGCATGGAATATCGAGAAAAAACTCTGGCCATCCTCAAGAGAAATCCAATTCACTTAAATCCCAGTCGATGCTGAGCTGGTCAGTGACGACGCCTTTCGGAAATGTCATCACGGGGTACAAACTTATCATCGTAATCGTTTTCCTCAATTTGGAAGAAAATGAAAACAAAACGGAAATTCCTCAACATTTATTCAGTGTGGGAGAACAAACTTGATGCGAAATTGAATTTGAATTCTCAACATGTGATCCCTATTTGCCTATGGTCTCAAATGATTTGAAATAACAGCAAGGGGAGACTTGATTCCAAATATTTTTCATATGTTATATCTCTCCTCTTTATGGAATTAGAGTACGATTATGAATATCTCCAGTATCAAATAATCCTTGTACAATTTGAAATTTACTTTATGCATGAAAACCAAAAGAGAGAAGATACAACATATGGGAAATATTTCGAGTCAAGTTTCTTCTTGCTGTTATTTCAGATCATTTGAAACCATAGCAGAAAGTTTTAGTCTCCCCTCCATCAAAGCCAAATGTTTTTTTTTTAGGAAATATCAGATATTTTGTAATTCATATGCAAAACTAGGAAAACAAATGACTATGATTGAAGTATTGTTAAAGATGCAGTATCTTTTTTGAAAATTATAAAACTATTCTATGGTTCAAATTTTCTAACAATTGGTAAAAAAGAACCTATATTTTCAAATCAATAAAATATGCCACAATTTGATTATATTTGTATATATAGTATCCTGGCAAGCCAGCTTCAGTTTTGCTGCTTTGGGATGAATTTTGCTTACGGTTTTTTTTTTTTTTACTTGATTGTTTCCTTGCCAGGCCACTAATATATATATATATATATATATATATATATATATATATATATATATATATATATATATATATATATATATATATATATTTCAATTTTCTCCCCAAACAAGGCACAGTGCCACTTTGAAGTAGGGGGCTACTATCAGAGACATAATTTGTGGGGAGGGGAGCATTATGAAGGGAGAGGAATAGAAAGATGTTTGTTCACATTACACTTGAACTTCTGTATATCAGTACAGTTTGGAAAGCAGAATCCCGGAAAGGAGTTCCAAAGACTGCAGTTCTGGGGAAGAAACTATTGGAGTAAAAGGCTTTCTAACACCTAGGGATCTCTACTGTAAAGGGGTGGGACTTAGTTGCTTGTCGGGTTTGTCGGGGGTAGTCATGTCTAGGAGGTACAAGTACTTGCAGTTTGTCAGAGCATTCACCATTAAAGTATTTGTAGAACAGACAGAGGGATGCAAAATTTCGCCGATGGGACAGAGGCTGAAGCCTAGATGACAGTTCAGAACCTATCAGGTTGGCGACTCTCTTTTGAACCCTGTCCAGGAGTGAGATACAAGCAGCAGATGCACCAGCCCAAATGTGACAACAGTATTCTATACATGGGCGAATGGTGGCCTTATAGACGTACAGGATACTTTCAGGCGTAAGTAATTTTCTAGCACAGTAGAGAGAGCCCACCTTTTTGCAGCAGTCTTTACAATGCTCTCAATGTATATATTCCAGTTCATGTTCCCAGTAAACGTTAGGCCGAGGAGTTTAAAATAAGTACTTTCAGGCAATGTGTTCTTAGCCATTGCTATTGGTGGTAGAGAAGGTTTCTTATATAAGTTTTGAAAATATATATAGCAATTAAGCCACACAGAATTTTTCGTGTTTCACTCACATGGTGATTCGTCACGCTATTCTATTTATATATTGATCCCTGTTGAATTAAATTCTGAAAATTAATATATAAAATTTTATGTAGATACATGAACTAATAATAATATATGTATATAATGTTTGCGTGTGTGGTTTAAGAGGAATAACCACAAAGGGCTAGCAGTGAATATTCGGTTAAACATTGATTGATACCAGCAGTTTCAGAAGATGTGAGAAAACCAACCTGTTGTTCTAAGAGAAACTATATGATTGTATTCTCAGTCACTAAACCTAATGGAGAATTATAAGGAATTTACAAATCTTTATTAATTAAAAAAAAATACGATTTCCGGTGGGAGTGTACTGGTTGTTTCCAAGAACTGACGTTATGGATGGACAATTAAGAACTAAGCATGGGAGCAGGGAGGCAAGGAATGGTTATAATAAAGTACAATGTGTACGAGGTTAATGGTGAAAAAAATAACAATTAAATCAAATAAAAGGTTAAATAAAAAAATTGAAAGAACATTATGAAAATATAGAAAAATGGAATATTAAATATTAAAACATAGAATATGTTAAATTATGGAGAAAAAACAGGAAGCAAACGCACAGGCACATTCTTGACAAGACGTGAGGCTAATTGGTAAAAGAGTTTACACGTTTTTAAACCATCGGTTCCAATCAACCTCTAATCGAATTATCCATAATATATTGAATTTAAAAATAAAATTGAAACAAGAAAATTTTTAATCATATTTTGTCGAGTTAAAAAGAATTCAAATAATTTATGCAATTAAAAAAATGAACATTTAGGAAATTACACTATTTTCTTTTTTTAACAATATTTTTTTATGGCAAACCACAAAATTTATTACAAAGATTAGAGGGTTTTTTTATTGTTAGGCGAGATAAATTTTCTAAAAAGAGTTTCTTAAACTGTTTAGCAGAGCAATTCAGTTATTGATAAAAATCGATCGAATCGATAACGAATGGACATTCTCTCTTTCCTCTCCTCTTTATCTCCCTCTCTCTCTACTTACTCTTCTCTTTCTCTCATTCTCCATGTCTTTTTCTCTTTTCTTTCATTCTTCATCTCTTTCTTCCTTTCCGTCTTATTTTGTTATGAAACAGTCGATTTCTTTCTCTCTCTCTCTCTCTCTCTCTCTCTCTCTCTCTCTCTCTCTCTCTCTCTCTCTCTCTCTTTAACATTATTTTTTTTAGATTTTAATTTCTTTTGCTAACTGGTTCCAAACGGTTGAGATATTCTCTTGAAATTTTTTACATGTCTGCAATATTTCTCTTCCTCCCTCCTTCCACCACCACCTCTCTCTCTCTCTCTCTCTCAACATTATTTTGTTTTCATTGACGGATGAGGTCTTCTCTTGAAGTATTCCACATGTCTGTAGTAACACTTGAAAGTGTAGAATGATGAAACGAGCTAATTGAAGCAAAAGCTGAAATCATCCGTTTGTTTATAAAAAGTTCGCATCCTTAATGAGGCTGAATTTGAAATATTAAATATTCAGCTTATAAATGTTTGATTCTGATTCCCGAATTATTGGAGGGAAAACAAATTGTTTAAGCAAATGAAACAATTACATGCAAATCGAAACATCTGCCCACTTATCTCGGAAAATATTTCACAAATTGTTTCAATGTGTTCAAACAAGAAGGCTACCAGTTGCGTTATTATATATAAAAAAAATTAACGAATAAAAATGTCTTATTAAACATTATAAAGCTTAAGGGATAAAAGGTTTTATCCCTCCAGTAAATATAAACAATTGACTGCACACATAATCGCCAAACTCTTGCGATCATATCTCAATATTGTCGAAATTATTGCAACACATCTATATGAAAAAGAAAAAAAACAAAAAAAAAGACGCTCATTAACGACTTTATCAAGTTCAAGTTGTGCAAAGAAGGCAAGGAATAGGTTAACTTCACGTTAGGTTAAATAGGAACTGGTTGATGAATCACACTGATGCCATGCTCTTACATCTGTCTTTTCATCTGCCTTTTTTTGTTCAATTATTATTGGTCCTCCGACAAAGAAAGGATTGGACCTAGTAATTCACTCCTGTTCGTTTGTTCGCACTTTTCTCAATAATCACGCTTTGTATTTTTGTGAAATTTTGCACAAGCATGAGTGGTGATAAAAGTAAATTTTTGCCAGAACGGATTTTCTGGGATAACTCTGGTTGTGTTCCTAGGGGCTATTATACGGGTAAAATTGCCCCCAAATTGTTTGTCCATTCATTTGTCTGCGCTTTTCTCAATAACCACCCCTTGAATTTTTTTGAAAATTTGCAGAAACATAAGTCATGGTGAAAGTAAAATTTTCACTCATGTAGGGGGACCCCGCATCCTCAGCTTGTTTTCTGGACAATGTATTTTCCAGTCTTAGGATGATTCACTGTTCTCTCCTGATCTGTTACTAATCGGAAAATCATCCTATACATTACTCTTATTCATCCAAAAACAAGGCTTAGTGCAACTCAGAGGTGAAGAGCTATTGTTTGGAACCATTTCTACATCCAATACTTACACAATACACAAGGTGCAGTTTTAACTTCTTATAAAACATTGGATATTTAGACAAGCCTAGTTTGACACAAGGTCATTAGATATTTTACGTCCAAGCTTAGGATCATTTTCAAGATTGAATACAAAGATAAAACTCCAATAAGACGAGTAAAAAAGAAACTGAATACTTTATTCATGAGTAAATTCTTATTTATTCTTTGCTGCCATCTTTAACACATTCAGACATTTTTTTTGATCACAAAAGATTCTTATGGTGAAATGCTGTTGAAATAATGGTTCTTATCAGAGTATCAAAGTAAACTATGATTAAATCTGGTTAATATTTAGATGGGTGAATGTTTGGGAATATCAAACTGTCACTTAATCCAGGTATGTAAATGGGTACAACCTAGCTGGGGGTAAAACCTGTGATTGATTAGCACAGTGTGAGTGAGGACTACATAAACTTGGGTGGAGCACTAGTCTTCCGGCATGAAAAGGTTTATTTACTACCAACACACACACACACACACACACACACACACACACACACACACACACACACACACACACACACACACACACACAGAGTCAGTGTATAAATATGTCTATCTTATATTCTATAAAAGTAAGAATGTGTGTGTGAGGACATTCATGGCAATTAAGCTACACAGACTTCCGCGGTTCATCCTCATGAGAAATCGTTAAGCTAAAATGATTTTAGTCTAACGATTCCCTATTGAAATGAAATACAGAAGCCTCCATGTAGCTTAATTTCCATACATATATTTTCATAACTTACTGTATATGTGTGTGTTTGTGTATGTGCACATATAAATATATATTTGAATGCGTAAATATATATGTATATACGTATATAATGCATGCTTGAATGTGTGTATATATATATATATATGTAAATATATATATATATGTAAATATATATGTAAATAAATAAATATTTATATATATATATGTATGTAAATATATATATATATATGTATGTAAATATACATATATATATATATATATGTAAATATATATATGTATGTAAATATATATATATGTATGTAAATATATATATATATATATATATATATATATATATATATATATATATATATATACACACACACACACACTAGCATTCCAGCACGGTGTTGGCCGGGTGTTTAAATCTGTATGTTCAGCAAAAAAAGAATAAATAAATAAAAAGTGGTAGTAGGAAGGCAGGCTCGAACCTGTACTGCGACGGAGGAAAAGAACAGAGAAAAAACCTGACATCTTTGCTATTACGACCACTGCCAAACCGGAAGTGACGTAGGTTTAAATTAAGGCTAGACAATCGAAAGGAGAGGATGACTTTCAAAAATATCGGCGAAAAAAGCAACCCCTCCCTGTAGAAAAGTGCTCAGTTGAGGGTTAAGATATTAATGTTTTTAACCAATTTTTCGATATTTGTCGTCTAAAAGGTCTAACTTCAAAACAATAGTGATCTTGGTAAAATCCGTCGCCTCTGTCGAAAGATTTAAGCAGACATGCAAACATACATACATACATTTATATATTGGTAACTAAAGATTAAAAATCTCTGAATACACTTTATGTAAAATTTCAAAGGTTTCGACCAGAAATTGTCTGAGTAGAGACCGTAGAGGTCAAATTTTTAAAAATTTGACCCCTATTATGACCCCTTAACATTTATTGTTTTGTGCTCAAATACAGTTATTAAGTTAGATCCATGTTTTTTTTTTTTTTTTTTTTTTTTTTTTTTTTATTACATTTTCACCCCAAACAAGGCAAATTGCCACTTTGGTGTAGGGGGCTACTATCAGGGGAAACAACTACTGGGGTACTATGTAGGGATTTGGGCAGCAAGGTGTCGGTTCACGTTACACTTGAACTTCTGCACGTCAGTACTGTTGGGGAAGCAGGGACCTGGAATGGAATTCCAGAGTCTTGCGGTTCTGGGGAAGAAACTATTGGAGTAAAAAGATCTTTTACATCTAGGGACCTCTACAGTGTGGGGGTGGGATCTAGTGGCCTGTCGGGTTTGTCGAGGGTGCTCGCGTCGTGGGGGCACAAGTGATTGCAGTTCGTCAGAGCATTCACCACTAAAATACTTGTAGAAAAGGCAGAGGGATGCAACATTTCGTCGATGGGACAGAGGCTGAAGCTTAGATGCCAGTTCAGGGCCTATCAGGTTTGCGACTCTCTTTTGAACCTTGTCAAGGAGCGAGAGACTAGTAGCAGATGCACCAGCCCAGATGTGGCAGCAATACTCCATACATGGGCGAATGGTGGCCTTATAGAGGTACAGGATACTTTCGGGTGTTAGTAGTTTTCTAGCACGGTAGAGAGAGCCTACCTTTCTTGCAGCGGGCCTGGCAATGCCTTCAATGTAATTGTTCCAACTCATGTTTCCTGTGAACGTTAGGCCAAGGAGTTTGAAAGATGGATTCTCAGATAAAGAGTCGTTGGCCATTGCTATGGGTGGTAGAGAGGGTTTCTTGTAATTATTGAATGAAACTAGTTTAGTCTTGGCAGCATTGAACGCGACCAACCACTTTTGTCCCCATTCCACTACAGATTGGAGGTCTTCCTCTAGTGTTTCTGCCATTTCTTTAGAAATGTGTTCATTCGTCTTCCTGTCGTGTCTGCCATAGAGTGTAGTGTCATCAGCATATATACCCATCTCAGAGGCAATGTTGTCGGGGAGGTCATTTATGAATATCAGGAACAATAGAGGTCCAAGGATAGAACCCTGGGGCACTCCCGCATTTATATCATATTGTTTAGATGTGCGACCGTCGAGGACTACCTGGATTTTTCTCTTATCTAAGAAGGATTTAATTATGTTAAGTATTCTACCAGTGATACCGTATGATCTGATTTTACTGAGGAGACCCTCATGCCATACCCTGTCAAAAGCCTTAGATATATCTAGAGCTACCGCTCTGCCTTCCCCCGCTTTGTCCAGTGAATGGTATATACTTTCAGAGATCACAGTGAGGATGTCTGCTGTGGAACGGGCTTGTCTAAATCCATATTGTTTGTCAGTCAGTAGTTTAGCATCTGTAAGATGATGGACTAGAGCATGGTTAATTATGGTCTCAAATATTTTGGCAAAAAGTGGGAGGAGGCTAATGGGGCGATAATTTGATGGGTCTGTCCTTTCGCCAGAATTCTTGAATACTGGTACAACAGAAGCAGTTTTCCAACAGCCCGGAAAGCAAGATTCATTAAGACATTTGTTGTATATCTAAAATTTCAAGTGTTTATACCCAAAATTGGCGGAGGAGTTTGGTAAAGTTCTCAAAGGTCGAATCGTTGAACTTTGACCCCTTAACAGCCAAATTTCTGTCCGCAAACGGATTACAAAGATTTTCCCAAATTTCAGTACCCTGTATATCAAATTTCGAGTCTATAGACTTAAAATTGATAGAGTTATTGCGTAGGGAAATGTACACAGACACACACAGAGACATGTTTACTTATATATATATATGTGTGTGTGTGTGTGTGTGTGTGTGTGTGTGTGTGTGTGTGTGTGTAAATTAAGGATGAAGATGGGACTAGTGTCACTCATGCCTGGCACGACCAATAACTTGGTCAATGTTATTCAAAATGGATTAAAAATCATCCATTAATTTCAAGGAAACATACTTAGTCTGATCTCAATTAAATTATGTATCTATTCAAGTTTCGATAACCAAGTAGCCAAAAGTTCATAAATATATGTGAAAATAATACAATGATGCTGTTTTGAACGGATGGTCTTTGTCCAGCCACCGTCAGATCTATTGAACATCCTATAAGAGCGGCTACAATGTTGAACACGCTTAATCCGTGCCAAGCACAAGACCCCTCTCATAATAACAGTAATGTTAGAGAAATCTCGCTTTTTGCTGTAGCCAATGGCAAAATCAAGTCAAACTACCGTGCTAAAAAAATCGAGCACAATGTCACTGCTGACGCCTATCTTGGGAAGAGGGAGAGGGACTGAGAGAGAGAGAGAGAGAGAGAGAGAGAAAGAGAGAGAGAGAGAGAGAGATCTATAGACACATACGTACGCATGAACACATGAAGAATGATTACTACTACTGCTGCAATATGTATTAGTACGAATAGCTATGTGTAAATATAACCACGTGTATATATCAGATTGTAAATATCAGTGATGAAGTTATTGTTTCATTAATTGATAAAGAACGGGTTTTGCATGAGAGTGAATTTGTTGTTTTTTATTTATTTATTGAGGAATGTTCTTTTTTGTGAGTTTTGAATCATAGAAATCTACGAAAAATACGGGTTTTAAGTCATTTTATATTAATACTAAGAAAACCCGTCAAACCAATGAATCTTCATAGAATTCCATAGTGGTACGTAAATACTTTTGTAATTTTTTTTTCATAAAGGTCCTGTATGTAACTTTTTTTTGCTGCATCCATCATTTCACAGCTATTTAAACCCAACTTTATTCATCAATATTACCTTTTATTTTATGGGAAAATGTAATCACCGTTTTTGGAGAACATTACATCAGTTACCAAAAATATTTCAGTCGCTTCACTACATTCAATTTTACCACGGACTTTAATTACGAATTCTTTGTATCTTAGAATTTTGGGATAAAATTTAGATTTTCAATGTTCTCAGTGTTTCCATGGATAACTTCAACTGGTCAAGATATCATATGTTTCAAGATTCATCAGATAGAATTTACATTTTGGAAGTTACCTATATTTTGCGTATAACGTCACTTGGGCTAATTTTCCTGTGTTTCACTGGTAAGTAGATTATTCTCTAAAACATTAAAAAAAAAAGTTGTATTGCATTTGCTGTTAATGATCTGGATTTAAAATTAGATATAATGGAAATGGATATTGTGTTAGACCTGAAAAATAGATCGTTTAGCCAGAGAAATGTAGCCGAGAAGCGAGAAATTATCAAAGTTGGGCACCCAACTCCTTGGTGAATTGGTGAATAAGGTTAGAACTCGTTCGTTCCAATCCAAATGGTTTAATGACATTGACTGTTTATATGTGAGTAAATCCGAGGAAAAACTCTATTGTTGGCCTTGCTTGCCTTTTCACACCTAAATCAGGACAATCACGGACTGACACTGGCAAGGTACGTTAGTCAATCTGTGCTATACAATGGAGAGTCACGCAATAGCAACTATGATTACTTACTTTGAGTCCACGAACCACGGGTTGGGAACTGAAGTTGACAGAGGGCAGGTGGGGCATGAGTAGCAATAATAGGCTAAAGTCGAGTCACCACTGATGTAAATGTATGTATATGTGAATATATATATATATATATATATATATATATATATATAGATATAGATAGATATATATATATATATATATATATATATATATATATATATATATATATATATATATATATATATATAGTCTTAGCTAATGAGACTGCTACTTGGAAATAAGACAAATTATACAATATTTAAATGAAACTGTTAATTTGTTTTCATATTATTTTACGATAATGATAACACAAAGTATTCCATCTTTTTATGGAAGAGTATTGCGTTAAAGCTATTTGGAAACCATCATCTCCTGCAGAATGTTAAACAGTGTGTATTTATATGGCACCTTTATGGTTTTCCTTGTCTGTTATCTTTAGCCAAACTTCATAAAGAAAAGATTACTGTCCATCTATATACACACAAAGGATCATTGTGTCCGACAATAAAATAAATATTAGAAAATTCCCCATTTCCTTTTTTATGATGTACTTAACCCCCTCTCAAGTCATAACTTGCAGGGCTACTAAGTATTGCCCAGGGCATATGTGTGACATATTTATATTAAACTCTTATCTCACCTCCCCTTGATTGGACTCACACCTTCATTCTTCTTCACCCAGTCCGTTCCTCACTCTGGACACGGGAGAGAGAGAGAGAGAGAGAGAGAGAGAGAGAGACAGACAGACAGACAGACAGACAGACAGACACACACACACGCACACACTTTTATGGATTATTTGAAGAATGAGTCGGCATAAGGGAATAATTCCTTTAGTTAGTACATCAAGTATCTGGTATACATTACCTCCTCCCTGACATAATCTTCAGCCGTTTAAGATCAAAGAATAATTTCTTTTTGTAAATTTTAAATATTCTTCATCTAAAGTAACACTGATCAAGAAAATACCAGCTTTGTGGGTGTTTGCTTGATAGTTTTAGACTTTTAGCTGAACACATATACACAGATAACTGCCTTTTATATAATAGACTAGCATGGATATCTGGCATTGTCTGGGTGGACATGAAGTTCGGTTTGGACACACCTGGTATACTAAGGATATTAACTAACCCCCAGGAAAAAAAGAAATTTTTTTTTTTTTTTTTTTTTTACATGGAGTTCACCACTTATCAAGGCCCAATGGCCACTCGGGGATAAGGGTTAAGGTGTGTACAGTACTCAATGGGATAGTGTAGCAATAGTATTGGAGAATTGATAAGGTGTCATTACTTAGGGAGGGGGGCGGTTCATCAGGAATTTATTTGTGTTGGACTTGAAGACATCCAGGTTGAAGTCGGGAGGGAAACAGGCAAGCTGAACAGAATTCCACAGGTGTGCAGTTCTAAGAAAGAAGCTTTGTTCGTGGAATGTACGTTTTGATTTAGGCACAGATAAGGAGTGGAGAAAATTATTGACGGTGGTTTCAGCTAGTCGGGTGTTTTTTGAAAAAGATTGGCGAGGGGGGACCAAAGAATGGAGCTCCGACGAGCACTTGCCATGGAAATAACGATAGAACAAAAACATGCTCGCTATGTCTCTTCTGTGGGAAAGAGGTTGCAGGGAAGAGAAAAGGGCATCCTCCACTAAGCCACAAAGTTTATTTTGTACTCTGTCACGGCAGGATAGGCTGTTTTTAGCAGCTCCTGCCCAGATGTGGCAGCAGTACTCCATCTTTGGACGTACTTGGCTCTTATATAGATAGAGAATTGCATCATTAGTGAGATATCTTCTGGAGCGGTAGAAAGATCCCACCATTTTCCCAGCAACCTTGGCCACAGACTTGATGTATGTGTTCCATTTAAGATTAGGAGTAAAGATCAAACCCAGAAGCTTATCAAAACATGGGGCCTCCCCTAGATGAGAGCCATCCATTTCAATTGATGCCAGATGGGGATCAGAGCGTTTATGATGTAGATATAGGAGCTTGGTGTTAGATGCATTAAAGGTAACCAGCCACCTCTTTCCCCACTGTACCACGTGCTCAAGATCAGAGAAAAGAGAATCAGAGAGAACATCATTTACGGCCTTTGATGTGTTGCCATAGATGGTCGTGTCATCAGCATAGATGTCAACGAAGGATTTTAGTATGTGTTTTGGGAGATCATTGATGTAGATCAGGAAGAGAGTTGGGCCCAGTATGGACCCCTGAGGGATATTAGCATTTATACTGTGGGCCTCTGATTTCTGCCTATCAACCACTACTCTTATGGGACTATCAGAGAGAAATGATTTAATGATCGAGAAAACATTTCCAGTTATACTGTAGCTGGAAATCTTGTGTAGTAGGCCTTTATGCCAAAGCCAGAAATGGAAGAAATAGGTGACAACTTGGACCCCTACCCCCCAAAAAATGAATCAAAACAACTTTTGTTTCAATGAAAATAGCAGCGAGTGCTCCTGCGACGGCGAAAAAAAAAAAAAAATAGCCACAGTAGGCAGGCTCGAACCTGAAATGCAAAAGAGGAAAAGAAGGGAGACGTGTTACTTGGCAAATGCTTTTGCCCATCGAACCCTGGCAACTTACGTCATGGCACTTCAAAATAATCTTTATAAGCATAGTTTCAGTTGGATACGTATATGCGACTTGCAAAAAATGGCCTTGCGAAAAGTAACTGCCCCCCATTTGCAAGAAATGGTTCAGTTGACCACAACAGAATTTATCTTTTTTTCTAATTTTCACATATTATTCGCCCGAGACATCACTCTTTCAAATGGTACTGATTTCAGCCTGGTCCAATGCGGCTGACAAAAGTTTTTCACGGGCATAGAAACACACAAACCAATGTTTGAGATTTATATAATAGACTAGCGAGGGGTACTAGGCGTTGCCCGGGTGTTTGGAGGTGTATTGGGGGGGGGGGAGTTAAAAAAAAAAGTAAGTATGAGGATCGAACCCGAACCGTTGAGGCAAAGTTGTAAATTAAAGTGTGAAAAAAAAAAAAGTGCAACGTTAACCATTGCCCCATCGCGAGATGCTAACGGAAACACGTTTGAATTTATTTAATTACTTGGATTTAGCAAGTGCCCGTTTTAAGTAGTTAATGAGGTCAAGTTTGCCTGTGGGATAGTATTCATTTACTGCTGAACGCTTCCACCCCCCAGATGTTATGCACCTTCTTTTCCACAGAAGAGATATTGTAAGTCTATCTCTGCTCTATAGTTATTTTTATGGCAACTGCTCGACTGAGCTTCTATTCATAGCCCCTTCACCGCTGCAAAACATTCACAACAAACACTTGTCTACCTACAACCACTGTCAACAATTTCCTCTCCTTTCTATCTGTGCCTAAATCTAAACATAAATTCCACTAACAAAATTTATTTCTTAGAACTGCCCTTCTGTGGAACTTTATATCGTGAGTATGCTTTCTAGCTGACTACAACATGATCGTTTTCAAGTCCAATGTAAACAAGTTCCTGTTGAGCCGTTCTCTTGAAAAATCAGATTCTATCCAATTTCCACCGCTATCGTTTATTATACCATTGTCTCACCAACCACCTTACAGTCATTAACCCTCATCCTCGAGTGGCCTTTAGGCCTTAATAGATGATTCCCATGTAAAAAGAAAATTCTCAGGAAGTAAAAATGACTTCAATTACATGTTTCTCCTGATAGCCCTGGTTGTTTAGACTGTTATCAATCAGAACTTACCCCTGCTCCCCAGACCATATCATGAGGAATTTGGCTATCATACCTCTAACAGCTGTTGTTACTTTGGGAGAGGACGAGATAGAGAGTGGGGATATAGAGGAGATGGTTAAGGATGGAGGGAATCCAGAAACTTGGGTATGCCAACACCCTTCACCTCTCTAATGAAAACAGGTATGGCCAATTCTTGTAACCCTCCACTCCATGGGACCGATGAAATACAACCTAACAGATAATTCCATGGTATAGGAGATAGAGTGGTGGTAGAGGCAATAAGGATGGAGAGGATGTGAGCTGATTTTGGGTGGGGGTGGGTTGAAGACCTGGTAAGGAGGATTGGTTTTTTTTTCTCCTTCAGCTCTTCAAGTTTGACATCAAGTAAAAAATTATTCTCTCTCTCTCTCTCTCTCTCTCTCTCTCTCTCTCATTTATAAAACAGGAATAGGAGAGAGGTTCCTGAGCCAGAAAAAGATTAGGAATATATATATATATATATATATATATATATATATATATATATATATATATATATATATATATATAATTATTTACTATAATAATTATTAAATGCGTACAGACACTAGTGTTTTATCCTTTCGGGAATCATCAGTGCAAGGTGTCAAGATTAACACTAATCCATAGATTCGAATCTGGCAAGAAAAGCCATCTCTGGCTTCATTAGCAAGGCCCTAATCCATTCGGTTACCGTTAACCGCGAGAAATACTGTTGAAATTTAAATATTTATTTTTTTTAATGTTTTTTAACGTCTGTCAGAATGATCTAATCATTATATGATGATCTGCGTATATATATATATATATATATATATATATATATATATTTATGAGGCTGAATGTCTGTGTGTGTGTCTGGTCACGAATAGGCTCCTATATGGTTGACTATTATAGAAAACTGATCACATATAATGATAGAAAATGTATCAAGACACAGGAATGGGTATGTTTGATCTGGCGTAATGATGATTCATTAAAATTGTGGGGTCTGCGTACGCGCCTGGTGCACAAAGTATGGAAATAAAAAAGTTAAAAATTAAAAAAAAACGTTTACAAGTGTTTTGGATATAGATGTACATAATACTACTTTGATAAGTATGTTTTAACTTAAATAGGGATGGTATAATAAAATTGTGAGGTCTGCGTTCACGCCTGGCCTCCACAGAATGGAAATAGGCACAAACTTTAATAAAGACTTTTCATATTTATCTGCATGAGTATACTTTGATAATTATGTTTCAGTTTGAAGAAATATGGTATAATAAAATTATGGGGCGTTCGTTCGCACCTGACCTTCATAGAATGGAAATATGTCACAAAGTTTTACAAGGTTTTTTAATATAGATCCACAGAATATTGTGATAAGTGTTTCAGTGTGAATAGGTATGGCATAATAAATTATGGGGTTTATCTATTTTATTTTTACTTTCATCATATTTTGCTTTGGTTTTGATACCCCCAAATTCGAAGCTATCTTTTTACAGCCCTTCCTTTTCAGAACCTATTATACTTTCATAAATCAGAGTCAATTTTCTGTAGGCTGTTTTTGAACCCAGTCAACGATGGGTACTTTTGCTAGTGTGTATATATATATATATATATATATATATATATATATATATATATATATATATATATACATGGTGCCTTCAATAAGTTACCAGACTTTTTTCATGTGGACACTTTTATTTATAGTACACTCATGAAATTCTAGTCTCCTTCGAAGTAATCTCCTCCAGCTACAATGCACTTGTTTTATTCCATTGCAAGACCTCATGGTGAGCGTCGCAATAACCCTCATCACAGCCACTTTCATTTTCTCAATTATCTCTTAACAACAGCTTCAAGGGTTTTCCTTGAGCTTAGAGAATAACGGAAAGTAACTGGAAGCCAGGTCTTGACTATAGGAACGAAGAGAAACTATTTTATGCCCATCTTGGTCAAATAGTCTGTAATCTTCTCTGAACGCCCTTGGGACAAACTTCATGTAAATCTTCCACATCCTCAGTTCCTCGTGAATAACTGTGTGTTCAGTTCCCACACTGACATCAAACTGTGCACTTATTGTATCTATAGACACACGACGGTCCTTACCCATGAAATTCTTTATTTGGCCAATCAACTGTGGTATTCTGTCTTCCTTACTCCTCCCACACCTATCATCATCCCTTTCGGGCTCCCTGCCTTTCTTGAATCTCTTATGCCACTCAAAAACTGATGCTCGATTCATGCAAAATGGTACAAAAGCAGTCTGAAGCATTCAATACGTTTCTGTGACATTTTTTCCAAGTTTAAAACAAAATTTTATTGCATATCGTTCTCCTAAAGTGCCTCCATGTCCAGTTGCATTTTTGAAATTCACCAGCTGTTACAGTAATGCTTTAGTAGGGTGTATTCCAATTTCTGCTGTAGCTGTTCATTTGAACCTGAAATCATTACAAAAGAAGTCAGTCATCTCATAAGATATATAACAATAACATATTGTATTTTCTAGAGTCTACAACAGTTTTAAATGCCTATCAAAAAAGGTTGGGAAACTTATTGAATGTCCCTCGTATATCTATCTCTCTCACTCTCTCCTTCTTTCTCTCTCTCTCTCTCTCTCTCTCTCTCTCTCTCTCTCTATATATATATATATATATATATATATATATATATATATATATATATGTATATAATATTTTTGTAAGTTAAAATGTGACAATTGTTTCTATTCTATTGGAACTAGTTTTCATGAGATACTGTTTATTTTAATTCTAGTTGTTTCGAATTTTCAATGGAGAAATAAATGACAAAAGTTCTCGAATTAATTGACTTTGAAACACGTCGTACTCGAATAAAATCGTGTCTAAGTCTGTTTTCAATATGAAAATTGATTTTTGAAACAGTGTACCTTTTGTAAATAATTAAATTATGAACAAACAAGCGACTTTATATATAGATATATAAATATTGATGAAGGGAAAGCTACTCTCAAGCGGTCAAAATTGGGGTCAAAGTTTAAAAAATATTGACCTCTGTGGTCTCTACCAATTTACTCAGCCAATTTCTGGTCTAAACATTTTACATAAACTGTATTCAGAGATACGCCAATCTTTTTAATCGGTTTGGGTCACAAATTTGAGCTGCCAAGGGGTCAAAGTTAAAAAGATTTTACTTTTGCGGTGTCTAGCAAACTACTCAGCCAATTTTTGGCCAAAACATTTGAAATTTATCCATAACGGGTATTAAGACATGTGGCAAACATTTTAATCGGTTTTAGGACGAAAATTTGGCTGCCAAAAGGTCAAAGTTGAAAGAGTTGCGCTTTGCAGATTCTACCAAATTCCTCCACTAATTTTGGGTCTAAAGACTTGAAATTTTAGATATAGGTGACTTGGACATGGGTAAAACTTTGTATTTTGATTTGAGACCAAAATAATAAATGTTAAGGGGTTAAAACTGGGGTCAAAGTTTAAAAAATTGACCTCTGTGGTCTCTACATAATTACATTTGAAATCTTACATAAAGTGTATTCACATGTAGGATTATACATAGGGCCCGAGCAAAGCCGGGCTGAATTGCTAGTATATATATATATATATATATATATATATATATATATATGTATATATATATATATATATAAGAAAGACAGATTAAAACATATTTTGTTTGAGTCTCCAGCTCAAGAATGGTTATCAGCTAGTACTCAAGAAGCTACCCTCCTCCAATAGTTCGGTGCCAAAGCTGGTCATCACCCCTTACCATGTCTAAAATATCTTTGAAAAACTCCAAAAGCATGTGGATCTCTCCAAAGAATATGGATCAGAGCTTATCACTGTTTAATAATATGAAAATGCTTTACTGAGCTAGTCTCTGCCTTCTCTAAATTCTATAACGAAAATCTTGCCAAATCTTGCTTCTCTGATAGCTGGAAAATTGTCAAGGACTCTAGATACTTAATACTTGTAAAATAGGCAGAGGGAGGCAAAATTTCGTTAGTGGGACAGAGGCTGAAGCCTAACCGACAATGCATGACATATTAGGTTGGCAACTCTTTTATGAACCCTATCTAAAAGTGAGAAACTATTAGCAGATGCACCAGCCCAAATATGACAACAGTACTCCATACATGGATGAACGGTGGCTTTGTAGAGGCACAGGATACTTTCAGGCATAAATAACTTTCTAGCACAGTAGAGAGATCCCATTTTCTTTGCAGCAGCCTTCACAATGCCCTCAATGTATCTGTTCCAATCCGTGTTCCCTGTGAACAGCAATTAAGCAGTCAATCCTGTTCTATGGTGGCTATCCTAATTATCAACCTTGAACGCATCTATCATATACTGGATAAACAGGTGAAGCTAGAGTGGTAACACTTGATATATCCAAAACCTTTGACAAAGTCAGGCATGAAGGTTTTTCTCATGAAGGAAAATTAAACCATACTACTGGACGAATATTTATTATAATCAGATCTAGGTTGTTTTTAAAGGCCGTACATCCAAATAATATTGTTTATGCAGGTGTGCCTTAGGGGTCAATATTTGGACCTTTATTATTCCTGATTTTCATGAACAATTTCTTGATGCGTGTCCAAGATAGGCAGATGACACCATTCTGAACATGGAGGCAAATCGAACATACATATATCCAAGGCAATAGCAAAATCCTTAGAAAATGACCTCCAATCTGTAGTAGAATGAGGCTAAAATGGATGGTTACATTTAATGCTACTAAGACAAAACTCCTTTCCTTTAACAATTATAAGAAAACTTTCCAAACACTGATTGCTATGAAATCTCTGCACTTAAACTTCTCGACCTGGCATCCATAACCAACATCAATTGGAATAAATGAATACATAAAGAGTGTCGGCTTCTTCTACTGGGATAGGAAGCTTCCTACACCTGAAAGTATCCCCTGTCTCTATAAAGTCACCATTCGCCCATACATAGAGTATTATCTCCACATCTGAGTTTATGCTAAAACCACTAGATTCTACCTCTTGAACAGCATACAACAAAAGAGTCTGTAACCTAATAGGTCCCAACTCTTATTCTTGAGTGGCTTTCAGGCCTTCATTAGAAGCAAAAGTTCATCACTTTACTACAGAGCCATCAAATGCTGAAAACCTTCGACTTTAATAGTTTTTTTTTTCCTTGTACTGCTTGTCTTTAGCATTCCCTTTCTGCTCTCTGCTTCCCCACTGTGCCACAATGAAAGAAATTTAAATGTGATGTGAACATTTCTCCACTTAGGATGCTTCTAAACAAAGTAGTCCTTTACACCTTGCCTTTTTTTGTTGTTGAAAAAAAAAGGTTGAAAAAGAGAAGTTCAGTCTCCACTGTTGTTTGTTTGCTGTGATAGATCATAGCGATTACTTGACCTTGTTCAGAAGAAGGAGGGAATACTTGGTAATTGAAGGAGGTCAAAGAAAATACAAGAAATTCTTTGTTTTGTTTTGTTTTATTGTTTATTTTGACAGAGAAATGACTCCATGAAATTGAATTGAAAGGTGATGGCTGATATCAGGGTATTTGTGAATTGAAAAACTTTGTTTTTGGGTGGCAAGACATTTACTAGAATGGTATTTTTGAGGGCTGGAATTGTCAGCTGAGTCTTCAGGAAATGGACTTTGGACTGTGAGGGAATTTTAAAAGTTTAGGATTGGTTTGGTTACCCAATATCATATAGGGTAATAGAAAAGGAAGACGATTGAAAGAACTTTGATCAGTTAAAAGGCTGAAATAGGAGCATTTGTGTAAAAAAATTAAAAAAAAAAGAAGTGAATTATATGCTTGTAATTTATTTTTTTATTTATTTACTAGCAGTACCAGTATCCCGGTGATGCCTAGGGTGGAATATAAAAGCATGATTTAACTATTAAAAAAAACTGTAAAATAATTTAGGTTTTAAAATGGGGGATCACTATGTGTGGATTAAGGGCGAGGGTTCGTTTTACTTGTAACTTAATTTTTAATTTATTTATGATCTATGTCTATATCGGCATTGGTGCAAACTAGAAAATTTGGAAGGAAATGCAAATAAATATGCAATGCTGTTTTAATATTAATAACACCAAATTGTTCGAATATTATCTTTTATTCATAGTTTTGGTTTCTTTAACATATCGGTATAGTTTCCAGTAAGTTTTGGTTCTTTTGAAAATAAATCTCCCCTGAAAGCTGCCCATGCTGTCTGTGCAATCCATTATTCATACCATAATCAAGGAAGGGAGTTTTTGGTTTGCTGTTTTTCTTTTTCTTTTTCTTTTGCTAATGAGGCACTATTTATCAAGGCTAAAAAGGCATCTGATAATAAAGGTTAAGACAATAAATAGATTGATGATTGATTGATGATGACTATTATGAGAGGATTGAAAATGATGAATGGAATAAATAAAATTTAATTACTTATGAGCATGGTTTATTACAAATATTTGTTTACAAATGACCATGTAATCAAAGGATGTGCGGAGGTGAGGGACGGTGCTAGGGATGCTCAAGCACCTGTCACTTTTACTTCTGTTTTAAAAGTGTTCTTTTCAGTGGAATGTATTATAGGCCTGTGTCAATGATTACTATATTTTTGCTGTGTTTTTTTTTTCAGTTGAGCATCTGCTCTAAAAAAATGTTCTCTGCACGTCACTGTTGTAATCCTCTGCGAAATACAGCATAATCACATTGTCACATCAGTTCTCGTTAGCTCACCAAAGTTAAGCAACATTGATCCTTGTCAGTAGCAGGTAGGTGACCAATCTGGAAACCTGATCAGATAAAGATTTTAACTTGAATCATCTGACGATATGGACAGATAATTTTTATCCTGTCTGTTGAAACAATTTAAGTTAATACACTTGAGGTTGTAATAATAAAACACACACACATACACACACATATATATAAATTTACGTGGTTGCAATACTGGGCATACTAATGTTTTGAACAAATGATCAATTAAAACCAGAAGTCCTTGTCAAGCGACTTAATAAATGATTGTGTTCCACAGAAGAAACCAATCCTCAAAGGTTTGAGTGAGGACTGGTTTCTTTTGTGGAAAGTACCCATTTATTTAGTCACCTGACAAGGACTTCTGGTTTTAACCGACCATTTTTCCAAAGTATTAGCATATAAACTTGTTTTTTTAATTATATTTTCACCCCAAACAAGGCACATTGCCATTTTGATGTAGGGGGCTACTATTAGGGACATAAGTTACAGAGATACTACATAGCAAGTTCACATTACACTTGAACTTCTGCATGTCAGTAAAATTGGGGAAACAAGAACCCGGAAGGGAATTCCAAAGTCTAGCAGTTCTGGGGAAGAAACTATTAAAGTAGAAGGCTGTCTTTAATCTAGGGATCTCTACTGTGTAGGGGTGGGACTTTGCTGCTTGTCGGGCTTGTCAGGGGTATTTATGTCAAGGGGATACGCGGGCTTGTAGTTCGTCAGAGCATCCACCATTAAATTACTTGTAAAACAAGCAGAGGGATGCAACATTTCGTTGCTGGGACAAAGGTTGAAGCTTAGATGATAGTTCAGGATCTATCAGGTTGGTGAATTTCTTTTGAACCCTGTCCAGGAGTGAGAGACTAGGAACAGATACACCAGCCCAAATGTGACAACAATACTCCATACATGAGTGAATGGTGGCCTTGTAAAGGTACAGGATACTTTCAGGCATAAGTAACTTTCGTGTACAGTAGAGAGAGCCCACTTTCTTCGCAGCAGCCTTAGCAATGCTTTCGATGTATTTGTTCCAACTCATGTTCCCTGTGAACGTTAAGCCTAGGAGTTTGAACAAAGTACTTTCAAGTAATGTGTCATTAGCAATAGCTTTTAGTGGTTGAGAAGGTTTCTTGTAATTATTGAAGGAAATGAGCTTAGTCTTGGCAGCATTGATTGTTACCATCTATTTTTGACCCTATTTCACTACAGAATGGAGATCTTCCTCTAGGGTTTCCTCCCTTGCCTTGGATATGTGTTCATTGGTTTTTTCCCCTGTGCCTGCTGTAGAGCGTGGTGTCATCAGCAAATATGCCCATCTCAGAGACTATTTTATCAGGGAGGTCATTTATGAGTATCAGGAATAATAAAGATCCAAGGATCAACACCTGAAGTATAACCCACATTTATATCATATTGTTTAGATATATGACCATCGAGAACCTGGATTCTTCTCTTATTTAAGAATTTAATTATCTTAAGTATTCGTCCAGTAATACTATAGGATTTGATTTTTATGAGAAGACTATCATGCCATACCCTGTCAAAAGCCTTAGATATGTCTAGGCTACTGCCCCCCCCTCCCCTACTTTATCCAGTGCATGGTACATACGTTCAGAGATTATAGTTAGAATATTTGCAGTAGAACGGGCTTGACTAAATCCATATTGATGGTCGGACAGAAGTTTAGCAACTGTAAGGTGGTGGACTAGAGCTTGATTAATTATGGACTGAAATATTTTGGCGAAAAGAGGGAGGAGGCTAATTGGGCGATAATCTAATGGGTCGGTTCTTTTGCGAGAATTCTTGTCAACTGGTATCAGAGAAGCAGTTTTTCAGCAGTCAGGAAAGCATGATTCGTTAAGGCATTTTTTGCAGAGTTTGGAGAGAACTGGAGCAACCTCAGTGGAGCATTTTTTTAATAGTACAGCCGGGATGAGATCAGGTCCACATGCTTTTGAGGTGTGTAGGTTTTTTATGATATCATGTACTTGAGATAGGGTGATTTTCAGAGAGAGTGTTTTGCTGGATCCAAAGTAGAGCTTGAGGCAAACTGATGAACAAGCATGCTACCTTTCTCAGTTACCGTGCAAACAACATCATGATTGTTAAATAGTGGGGGAATTGTTGATTGCCCATTATTTACTACACTGTTGTAGATTTTCCAGAAATCAGAAATTCCTAATTTTTGCGCTTCAATGCGTTTTCTGGTGGTTTTGGTATATTCTCTTTTAGTTGTCGCTACTTCTTTCTTACAATTACTTCTAGCTTCTATAAACTTTTGTCTGTTTGTACTGGACTTATGCTGGAAAAGTTTGCGGTATGCATGTTGCCTTTCAGCAATAGCAGCTGCGCAAGTAAAAGTGAACCATTGTGGAGGGTGAGGTTTGCTATAGAACTTCCGTTTGTGAACATGTGCTTCAATTGCCACTTTGAACCAGTCTCATTTGCGCACTGCTCCTCAGGAAGAGATATTAATAAAAATATATCTTTTTCTTTTTTTTATTAAACACACTAAATGACCTTGTTAAATTCAATAGTTATCAACAGAATATTCTCACCATTGTTTTACCTCTTGAGTATATATCCGACACAGTTAATCAACCGAGAACCACATCATTCTGTATAAAAGCATATAAGATATCAATGGATACACACTCCGTAGTCAAAACAATGAAAAGAATATGCTGTAGTCCTAGCCCTAGTTATCATTCTTGACTACCTTTATTTGGTATATATATATATGTGTGTGTGTGTGTGTGTATTTATGTATGCTTAATATATACTTTACTAGATACACGAATAGTATCCATATAAAATAAATAGATGGGCTTAGATATATGTGTGTGTGTGTGTGTGTGTGTGTGTGTGTGTGTGTGTGTGTGTGTGTGTGGTATCTGTTGACTGTATCGACAGATGATGTTAGGGTGGCATACTATTACCACCCAAATTGTTAGTAAGTTGACTCCTTGGTTTTGTTTAAAAAAAAAGAAGAGATACACAAATGAATTTACGCTTGTATCACACTCTCAGATTGTCATCTCCTATTCCACTTTTAAAAAGGAAAATCTGCTTATTCGTATTCGCTAGTCAAATCTGATCGCTTCAGAATGTTTGGTTTGGGTGTTGGCAAAAGGAAGTGCCACTACCGCCATTGGATAGTGAGAAATTTCGTCAATCTTTCCCATTCCCTTTTTTTTTTTTTTTTGCTCTTTATAATTTTTTTCTTAAGGAATTACCTCTTTTCCTTTTTTCTTTTGATTTGGTTTCATGTAACATCTGTTATGTGGTTGTTGGTAAATTGACTATTTTTGGTTTGGTAATAAGAGTAAAACCCTGCTACCTCTGCATCTTTAAACAATAAGTGCACATCTGGAATACAACTTTGTTACATCCTTGTTCGTGTTATTTTATGTTAACTCCAAACATTGACAAGATCTGCAAATAATGGATTTTTTTGGTCTCCACTTGGCACGATCACAGGCTTGATCTGGATGAAGGTTGGTTTTACGAAGATCATTGTGCAGAGTGTTTGCTCATCTCATCAGCCTTCCTCTTGATCACTTTTTTTACAAAGTAGTAACCGCTTATAAAGGCCCAAAGGCCACTCGAGGATGAGAGTTTATGAATGTGTGTAGTAATTGCTAATGATGTAAGTTTGGTAGAGTCTGATTATTTAAGAGGATGGTTCAACAAGTTTACATTGAACTGCGATATTGTAGTCAGCCAGGAAGCAGACCACAAGAACAGTGTTCCACGAGTAGGCAGTTCTAGGAAAGAAGCTTTGTTCATGAAATCTGTATTTAGATTTAGGCACAAATAGAGAGTGGGAGAAATTGTTGACAGTGGTTTTGGCTAGTCGAGTGTTTTTTGTAAAAGTCCAACAAGGGGCGACCATAGATTGAACTACAGTCAGACGAACGCTTATCATGAAAATAATGATAGAGCAGAGGCATGTTCGCAACGTCTCTTCTGTGGGAAAGAGGTTGCAGGGAATAGAAAAGGCATCACCTATTAGGCTTGGAAGCCGGTTTTGAACTCTGTTTAGGCAGAATAGGGTGCTTTTGCCCAGATGTAACAAGAGTATTTCATTTTAGGATGTACTTGACTCTTATACAGATAGAGAATTGCATCGAGAGTGAGATACCTACTGAAATGGTAGAATGATCCAGCCATTTTTTCAGCAGACTCGAACTCTGGGATCTGAACGGAATTTTGAACAAAACCCTTTATTTAATCCACATGGGTAGCATGCCCTCGTTTTGTCCAGAACCCACTGCATAGCGGATAAAGTACTTGGTAAAATTCAGTTGTAAGTGACACTCTTCTTGTAGTTGAAGGTTCAATCTTCAGTGCAGTTGACACTCAAAAATGCAATCGGGAATTACTGAGGATTTCCATCCAATCTTGGCTGACAGAATGAGGGCATGCTGTGGATTAAATAAAGAGTTCCACTGGAAATTCTGTGCAGATTCCCAAGTTCGAAAGAAAAATTCTTGAGTTCAATAGAACGATTCCTGCCTTTGTCAAGATACACCTGAAGAAGGTTGGAGGTTACATCGACCGAAACGTTGTTAAAATAACATTCAGGATGAGAACAGTAGTCTGAAGAATCTAAATAATGCTTATACATCCAGAAGAAAACCTTGCTATCTATGCATTTTGAAATAATAAGTGTACATTTGGAGTAAAACCCTGTCACCTGTGCATTACAAAACAATAATCATACATCAATTATAAACCGTACACACCATAAATCTTGAAACAATAAGAAGAGTATATACATAATTAATAAGCCAGTGAAAAAGATTACTGTGCATTTTAATACAATAGATCTATATAAGGAGTAAAACATCTTCCATTTGCATTTCAAAGCATACACGAGAAGCATCTTACTATAGTGATTGTCATTACTGTATTCAAATTGAGCATAGAAGCCATCTACGGTTGCAGAATAGTCACGGCTAACGCTGCCTTTGGACGTCTTCAAACCATTGTGTGGTAATGTCAAGAAATTTGACTGCAGACCAAACTTCAAGTATATAGAGCTATGATTTTTCCCATCCTCATGTATGCTTGTGAAACTTGGACCATGTATGCCAGACATACCAAGAAACGGAACCATTTCCATATGACCTGTCTCCATTAACTGTGAAAATCGAGTGGCAAAAACAAGATATGAGACAGAAGTTTTAGCATAGTCAAACTATCCATCAGTTAATACCATGTTGCAGCAGTGCCAGGTTCGTTGGGCAGATCATATATGCTGCATATCAGTTTTAAGGCTTCCAAAAGAGCTCTAGTATATATATAATATACTTTGTTTGAAGCCAAAAGGCCAACGATGTTAACTATTAAAACACTAAAACCAAATTTTAGCAGAGATTAGACTATACTGTAATGACCTGTTTCCTGTTGACTGCGGTGTAATAACAGGTTCTGTGCAGAGTTCTAGAAGGTTCACCCTCCCAGCATTTGTCTTCTCTCTTTCAGAAGATTATTTTATTTTATTTTATTGCTGATCGCCTGAGACGACCCTCCCAGGGAATGCTGACAGGGCTGCACACGTATCTTTTGCAGAGTAAGAATGCTCTCCTCCTCTGAGGTGCGGACTTTTCAATTCCACTTTCCGACCCAAGTCTCACATTGCTCGCTGTGGGAGAGAAATAAATACCATTTCTTAAATATGACCATTTTAACAGAATGTACTAAAGTGATCACAGTGCTATCAAACATGGCTTTGTTTCATGTCCACTATTAAATGCCCCCAGACGAGGATTGTTGAATGTCTGACAAAGCAAGTAAATATTGATCAAATGCCATCCTTTTATGACCTGCATCTGATGTATCCTCCGGGCCCAAACTTCAATAGAAATATACTCGAGTTGTCTCCTTAGGCGAAGAGATTTGGAAGATGTGGTGTGATCTTCTATATCTGACAAATACACACCTGCTTATCACTTCAATCGGTGGCGGCGGCGCTATATAAAGCATCTTGTTCAGGAAATGGTGGATGCAATGCATTTGTGTCTTGAAATCATTTGAGAGTTCAAAGACTAGAGCACTTGGAGAGCGCTAACCTCCACCAATATACAACAATAATTTTATTTTAGAAAATGGTCGATGCAATGCATTTGTCTCAAAATCATTTCATATTTCAAAGACTTCAACACTTGGAGAGCGTTAAACTCCACCAAGATGCAACAACAATTTTGAATCTGGTTCACAATGTGCTAAGGAAAGTTGTTGGAGGAGCAAAAACGATCAGCTGCATTTATCTCTGTTTCTAATTTGTTTGATATTCCAAAAAGCAAAGCACTTGGAGAATGCCACTCTCCACCAAAATCCAAGAATAACTTTAAATCTAGCTCACAATGTACTAAGGAAAATTGTTGTAGTAGTAAAAAATGATCGACAGAATTTATTTGTTTCTAATTTGTTTGTTATTTCAAAGCGAAAAGCACTCGGAGAGTGTGGATCTCCATCAAGACCCAACAATAATTTTGAGTCTGTATCAAAAATGCGTACAGGGAAAGTGTTCAGGGGATGTGGGTAAGCAATGATCTATGAGGATTAATGAAATTAAAAACTTGTGTCTTATAAAGAAAGATGATTTTCCAGTGACTCTTCATTCAAAAAAAAAAAAAAATGAATAAATAAATAAATAAAACAAACTTATAGTCGCTATTTACCACTTCTCAACAGGGGCTTGATGTGATACAAGGTCGGTTTAATATAGGGAAGTTTCAGTTCCCTAACAAAGCCCATATGGATTGGGACAAAAATAAAAATTGTCTCACCCTAGAAAGATGTCTCCTCTTCTGACAAAAGACAAAGCTGATACAACACCTTCATCCCAGCCTGAGAACCTGTTGCATTTAATGATATGGGAGCAACTAACAAAACTGACTCATTTTAATATGCATAAAATTTTTATATGTGTGAATTAAGTGATAATCTGCAGCACACCATCTGGCCTTGACTCTTGATTGTCCTTTATACGAATAGAAATTTCATTGCCTCATGCAGTATTTAAAGCTGATGCCACCAGATTAGGTTATCTGAAGGTATTGTCTTCCTGACCTAAAATTCAACAAATATTGATGTTGTTTTTCCTTTCCGTTTGTGAAACTCAATCATGTTCTGCAAAATATAAAACAAAACAACTTTCTTCTACAAAACAACCAAACATCATGAATATATATTTGAAGCTATAAAGAAAAGTATGCATAAACCCTTTTTGTCAAAATGACTGGATTCAGAAGGGTTGATATGTTGTAAACCAAAGATTTAAAAAAAAACAAAAAAAACACCATCAATAAATACTTGTAGCTATTAATAACTTGAAGCATAAAAGCTTTTTGTAAAATTACTGATATGTGGTAAAAGAAAACCAACTTTCATATTTGAAGATATAAAGGAGTTGCAGCATAACTACTGTCAATAATTTTCCCCACTCTTTATCTGTGCCTAAATCCAAACGTAGATTCCATGAGCAGAGCTTCTTTCTCAGAAGTGCACGATTGCGGGACTCTCTTCCGTTCGCCTGTTTCCCACCTGACTACAACTTGGATGTCTTCAAATCCAACATAAACAAATTCCTGACAAACCGCCCCCTTAAGTAAGACACTCTATCAAATCTCCAATACTAATGATTACTACAATACTATCTCATTGATTACTGTACACGCAATAACCCTTATCCCTGAGTGGCCTTGATAAGTGGTGACACCCCCCATGTAAAAAAAACAAAACAACTTTTTTTGTTTCCAAATTTATTTGATTCTGCATTAAATAACCTGAAAAAAGTTGATATGCCGCAGAACAAGATAACCAAACAACTAGTATTTATGGCACTTCCAGAAAAAAATAGTGCAGGAAGAGTTTCTGCTGCTGTTACAATTGCTAAATAAGTTGGATCCAAATGCAGCATCAAACATGGAGATGTTGATATTGTCTGCTTTTAATCAAGGCCACTCTTCTAGATTTGAGCACTTGAAGTCTCCGAAGATTTCAGGTTACTCCTGACACCAAAAAGCAAAAATCAATGGAGGTTGTCGTCTATCAGCATTAAGTGTCAGTTTCACATGCATCAACACATAATTCTCCTCACTCTGTATTTCAGTTGATGACTGAACGTCCTTGCTATAGATTGTATTGGCAAGAATGATCAGAGTCTACCAATCACAGTTTTTAGGAAATAGGTCGAACATAAGAAAGAAATATGATAAATCATATTGTAGACATGTTTTACCGGAAGTGGGGGTCAGCTGATCGGATCTGTATGGGAGTCACGTGATCAGGTTAGCTGGAGTCATTGAGTTTGGGTTTGGATGTAGAGAAGAACAGACGGCTTAACAGGTCGTCCCCTCCCCTTCACTGGGGGAAGGGGCGCTGACGTGTATGAAAATAAGACTTTGAATTAACCATGTAAGGAAAGACATTCACTTTCCATTCTTCTGAAATCTGAATATTCGTCCAAAAAAGGTTTCTAGAACAAGATGACTTCCAGGTGGACAAGATCAATGATGCATGAAGTTAAGGTATGTCCAAAATACATGTACCACACACACACACACACACACACACACACACACAAGGGCATATGAACAATTAGATATGAATATATCACAAACAGACAGCAACATATAGACGATCATACTACGGTCTCCGTTTATGATACAAACTATACACCACAGTGAGGATGCCTTTGGCTGCTGCTATTGCTGTTGAGCATCATCTAATTCATTTCAAATAAATCAGATGATTATTGTCAGCTTTTAGTTTCGCGTTATCTTTTTTTAGAATTCTTTCTAAAAAGACATCGAGTACTTACAGAAGGGAGCATCTGAAGGATTGCCACCGTCCCTATATGAAAGTGTTTTGCTGGACTGAAATGGATTTGAACTTGGTACACTCAGAGTGTCAGTGTATGTCATTAACTACTTAGCCACTGTCACCTCCTTGTTGTTATTGTTGAGAAAATAAGACTTCTGCTCAGAGTTCAGTGAGATTGTGCCTCATGATTATCTGCTCTGCGTTCGCCATAGTTTTTCATTATATATGCAAATTTGCAGATTAACCACAAAAACTAAAAACAGCAAGGTCCAGTGATTATATGAAGTCGCGACTCATTTGACCGAAAACAGAAGTAATGTTTTTATTCTCCATAGATTTGCAGTTCCATACATGCTTGTTGCATATTTTCCACAGACGTACAGACAGATGTTGATGCCGCTTGGATTTCCACCAGAGCCCTATTAGCAGAGTTACGATGTGTGGCAAACTTGTCATGAGTGATCCAATCAGGAACAGTAGTTCCCAATGGCATACGTCTAACAATGTTGCCACCACTCGGAACATGGTGAGGAACATGGGAGTAGGAGGGGGGCGCTACTGCTGCTGCAGATTCTTATAACTTCCGATTATTTTTGTCCAGCATCAGTAATGTAGCGTGCATTAGAGTGGTAATGTTGTTCTTTTAGTTTGCTATTCAAAAACATATTTTACTACCTTCTCGCTCCCCCTCCCCCTTGTGTTCCTTTCATTTTTGTATTTGATTTCTTTTATTATTTTAGTCCCCTTTTTTTACTGGAAATCCAACATAAGTTTTTAATTCTTTATTATTAAATCTATCTGAAGTATGGATGAGGTTGTAATTGTGCATATAAAGCAGTGACCCAAGTCACTTGCTATTATTGACATTAGTGCTGCTTCGTGGAGGGGCATTTAATGCTGGTTATAAGGATTTGTTTAACCAGTAGCAACGTCCTATTTTATTTGTTTTTGAATTATATATATATATATATATATATATATATATATATATATATATATATATATATATATAATTAGTTTTTTTTGGAAAAAGAAATCCAGCAGAGTGCTCAATTATAAGGAAAATCCGAAAATAAGAGCATATTTATATGTATATTTTTTTGTTTACAGAAAGTTTTTAGATGAGCCAAGTCATTAGTACCGTCGGTTTCAAACCCGATAATTAGGAGCGTTTTAGATAACCATATCAAGCTCTCGTCAGCCAATACTCAGAGATGGTACCAATGACTTGTCTCACCTAAAAACTTTCTGTAAACAAAAAATGTATATATATATGTATATATATATATATATATATATATATATATAGTTATCCACAGAGAGACTGTTTCGCTATATCACAGCGTAATGATTAGAAGTGCCGACTATAACCTAAGCACTTGGCACTTCTAACCATTACACTATTTGGCAGATGCTAAGATAGGTATGTGAAATTACAATGATCAAGCATTGTCCAAACGCCTAAGCTTGATTTGTTTACACAAAGATCATTGCATTATATGCTAATCTCAGTTTGTTATTTCACTTCTCAATATGCTCAACCCAAGATAATTATTTCAGGTTATAAGGAGGTGTAATATTTTATGCATCGATTTTCAGTACTTACTTCAACAGTGCTGACTACATGGGTAGAGCTAAATAGTATACTATGAAAATATATTTTTGGCAATTAAGCTGCACAAAGGTTTCATGTCTCATCCCAGCAGGGAATCGTCAGACTAAAATGCATGAAATTTGTGTTACCGGATGCTTTTTAGGCATACACTGGAGGTGTTTGGACTACATAGCTAACCAAACGGATTTTTTGTTATTCCTTTCCACAAGTTAATGTTTACATTAACTAATTGGTAAACAAAGTTTCGGCTTACTTTTACTTCCTCTTCTTTTGTCTGTTTTGTATAAAGGTTACTTCTCATTTTTCATGAATGTTTCAATTAATAGATGACCTTATTTTAGCACTTTTTTATTTTTATTTTTAAGTTTTGATTTAGTTTAGTTTTCTACTTTTTTTCTATTTTGTTTTATTTTTCTTTGTTATCCTAAAGTAAAGTTTATTCAGTGTGTACAGTTATTTGGCATTTCATTTCTGTGGTGGAATAGCTTTTGAGAATCTTTAAAATTTAGAATTTCAGTTTTCGAATTAAAATATAACCTACAGGTGTCATCTAAATTTCTAGATATACTACCCTGTCATACTATTGACAACCACCTGAATAAAAGCAACACTATATATATATATATATATATATATATATATATATATATATATATATATATATATATATATATATATATAGACACACTAATGAGTAGTAGAGCTGACAATATACATGCCTGCAGACAGCTATGTATCATTACTCTGATGAAAGGAATAACGATTTTCAACTAACATTTAGATAATGCTTTTCTGTAAAAATAATTAAATATAAATAAACTGCAACATTTCTGATGCAATACATCTCTCTCACTACTACTACTACTTATGGTAAACTGCCGAACGCTAATCACTGGGGTCCCAGTTTCAAATCTAGCTAGGCCTAGCACTGCTGATTAATTGTAGAGATTATATATATATATATATATATATATATATATATATATATATATATATATATATATAAGATGTGCAAATCTGCAGCGGGAGTGCAGAGTCATCTGAGATGGCATGGATGACAAGATTGGGAGAACTCAATGTGACGACGATCATCTGGAAAGATGCAGCAATCATCATATATATATATATATATATATATATATATATATATATATATATTCACCCTCAAGTATATAATGCCTGTGCATTATAAATGTGCTATATATATTCAATGTGATTCCATTTAAATGAGATCCCACATTTATAAAATCTATTTATTTTTAAAATACCATTTTATTCTAGAAATAAAATGATGTCTGCCTTGACAAAAGACATTACAACTTTATATGAAAAATGAACCTTCCTTTCTCTGTGTAAAAGCTGAATCAACATAAAATCATAAGAAATAGTTTACTTCACATAAACATTGAGTGCACTTAAAATCTACCCTCTTATCCTTGAAATAACAACATTTATAAACTATTTAGTGTATGGATGGGTATGAATATATGTGTAATATATATATATATATATATATATATATATATATATACATATATATATATATATATATATATATATATATAGAGAGAGAGAGAGAGAGAGAGAGGGGGGGATAGACAGACAGACAGACAGGTATCTATTTATATATATATATAAAACCAAAATAACAACAAATTTATAAGCAATAAATTATCACGTAAATTCAGATGGGCGCTTTTGGCATTCTTGTTAACACACTTGATTACAATCACTATAAGCAAAAATTGAACCCTATCATAGTCAACCACATCGATGAGCTGCAGTAAAGGTGGAGAACATGTCTGTGAATAACAATTTTAGATATAAAAAATATAAGTAAACTATATGTACATATACATATATATATATATATATATATATATATATATATATATATATGTATGCTACTATACTATTCATATTATTTGGATTCATCAGACTACTGTTCTCATCATGAGTGTGATTTTCACAACGTTTCTGTAGATGTAACCTCCGACCTTCTTGTTGAACTCGGAAATTTGAATGGAATTTCGAGCAGAACCCTTTATTTACTTCATGGGGGTAGTATGCTCTTATTCCATCAGCCATGACTGGATAGAGGTCCAAAGTAATTTGCAATTGTATTTTTTCGTAGCCCGCACTAAAGATTGAACCTTCAACCTTCAGGAAAATATCACTTTTTACAATTGATTTTTCCAAGTACTCTAAGCACATAATTACAGACAATTCTAGTATAAATTTAAGGAACCTTAAACCTATTTTTTATTTCTAGTAAATATCACTATTTATTACTAATTATTACTATATATTAACGTGCATATATATATATATATATATATATATATATATATATATATATATATATATATATATCATTCAAACACTACCGTGTTTGAATATATGGTTAAGTGTCAGTTTTAGTCATTTAGAACTGATTTAAAGCTTTACCGCTCACTCATTTTAAAATCATCTTCCAAGCAATATTGGGGGGAAAAATTTTCAATTTTCGTTCTGTAAAATAAAAATTATGGTGAATTTACTGGTGTTCAAAATTGTAAAAAAATGTAAGGAGGTGAACGACTTTTTTACGACTGGTTTCCATAGCAACCACGTCACTTTGTTGCTACCAATTAACCGCTCTCACTCAAAGAGAAGTAACTAGTGAAACAGAGAGAATGAAGGAATGAAAGGGAGATAATTGGGGGGATTTTATTGAAAGCAGGCGAGTACCGTACATTGTTATTACATATGTGTATGTTATGTTTATGGGGATTTATTTGGATTACAATAGAAAAATGCGAGCATGAAAAGTATTATGGTTAAGCTTAAACATGGAAAAGTTTTAAGAACTAGTCCTTTACTTTTCCATGTTTAAGCTTAACCATATTACTTTTTGTTGTGGCCTTATTTTAGGGGTTCACAATATCAAACAGGAGAGTCTGTAAAGTCATGTCAACGATTAGGCTGGCATGGAATCTCTGATTAGAGAGTCCAAAATGGCTGCCTTTCACCGCGATGGGAGAGTCCATGTGAAGACAGGAATAGGGGTGTCAGTTACCCCAGAACACTTTTCATGCTCGCATTTATATATATATATATATATATATATATATATATATATATATATATATATATATATATATATATTAATGTTTTTGCTTATTACTTGTATATATTATCTAGTGTTTATAATTACTAGTTCCCATATCGTATTAAATTCTATACTAGGTCTACTTAAAATGATGAAAGTCATGTTTATGTGTGCATTAATTGTTGATGTAAACTTGTATCTATTTGTATTGATATTAACCCAGGAATTTTAATCTTTCCTGGTCTGCAGTAACAAAATCTTGTTGACCAAATGTTGGTGTGTTGGTGATGAAAGGTTTGCATGTTGTTTTCCTAGGGCTATTTATAAATGATCTCGAGGTTATTTTATTGCGCAATCACAATGGAACTCTCAAGAAAATGATCTTGGAGTGATCTTTGTTTCTTAGAGAGCCATGACAAATATTAGTGGCATGAAGATCGTTCTTTAGAGGGTTCCTTTGTGATTTAGGTTTCGTCATATACGGCACCATTAGTTGTGAGCATCTTCCTTCTCTCTTTTCAGAAGTCACGTAAGCAGTCTTCTCATTTCTGATTCTACTGAGGCCGCATAGTTTCAAACATATCATATTGTGTTTATTCTTATTGAAGGTTTTTGCAAAATCGAGATTTATCTATGTTCAATCCGTTTAGCACAGTGATTCTAAACCACAGGGATCCTCCTCCTTGCGGGAATTTATGGGTTGCAGAAGGTTATGAGGGGGGAAATTAGTTCCACTGTTTAGTAGGCACAAACTGGATCTAGGGCCACAAAACACACAGTGTGCATCTGCATCACCCATCACTACTGAAAGGTTGTGTTGGATATGGTCTTCACTGGTATTTGTATTAAGTGCTATTATGTTAATGTATGGTGACTCCCCCATGTACAAAATATGAACTCTTCCGAACTGTATACATTAATTGAGAGGTACGATTTTCAGGGTGGTCAGTGTACTTTCATAGTCCACCATCTTGGCGGTACTTACTATGACGGTTGCTCTTTGTACATGCTGTTTTTATTTCAATATATTTTACATTTTCTAACTCATCTCCATGTCTGTGTTTTCCTTAGTGACCTTCCCAGGGCCACAAGGGTTAGTATTAGTTATTAATGTTGGTTTGAGTGTATATTTTGAGTCAGACATTTTTTGAAAGGAGAGGTATTATTCTGATACATGGGCTAAAAGAAGATTGTGAACAAGTGGTTTGGCAGCTGTTTCCATATTCAGTCATAATCTCACAGTTGTGTAAGGCAGCTTTTTTCTTGAGCAACATCGTTGCTGGATGTCGGTTTCTGTGCTGTTTTCCTCTAGGAATGTTATCAATTTCCTTTTAACGAATCTCTCCTTGACTTGCTGACGCGTGAAGGGTCAGGGAAAGGGATCTGTAGGTTTCAGCCTTTTGCCTGCTTCTCCCCTTCCCTTTGATGAGCGGAACATCTTATGCCTTCCTTTTGTTTTCACAATCCAAAAGAACTTTGGAAAAGGATCTGCAAAAAACATTCGTTTGCAATTCTGTCGAAGGATTGCTGGAGGCTGAGTTTGAACTCATCTCATCTATGGATAATATCGCATCTTCCTCCTTTATGATGTTTTCTATTTATGTATTTTATATGCCTTTCTTAATCGACTCTTTAGAAGAAAATGCTTTAGCACGTCAAAAATAAACCTATGTATTTGAAGTATTCAGCTATGTACTAAAAACTATTTTTGATAATTGATGAAACGGTTAGAATCATAAATGTCTGTATGTATGTGGAGCGATAAAATTGTTGCCCTAGAAAAGACGACGATTCCATTTCCGTTTTATGAAAACAGGTTCCTTTTTTTTTGTAGCATACCATGTACTAGTTGGCCAGTTGTGTACATATCTCAAGAGTGATAAGAGCCTTCTGTTATGTCTGAAATTGACACAATGTTCAACAAGCGAGAAAGTTAACTCAAGCTCTGTACAAATCCAAGTTATGACAACAGAACCATTGCCAGCACCCTCAAAATGCATCGCTAGATTGCAACAAATAACAGGGGCATGCCCAAGGGGATGAAAACCAAGTTTCCAACCACGGTTATGGTCTTTGAGAGACATTTTTTATTCTGGGTGCTGGCCTGGCTGTATGTGGTTTTAATTTTCTTCATATTTTTATATGCCAACAATTTTTTATTTGTTCTTCAAAGCTGCCCCTTATTAATAAAGGGAATGCTCCTGTCTGCAACCTGTGGTTCGTGCTGGATGACTTGAGGAGACAACACACCAATTTTTTTAATATTTGGTCAGTGTTTATTTGTAATGAAAAAAATCCTCATGTCAACGTCTCTAACAAGCCTCTACACAAAGAGACCAAGGATACCTGAGGATGGTGCCTAGTAGGCATTCAGGTTCTCCTGTCTCTTTCTATATATATATGTGTGTGTGCGTGTGTGTGCGTGTGTGTGTGTGTGATAAAAAATGAAAATGATATTCCGACGTCATGGGAATAAAAATAGAAACCTAAATCGTTTGTGAGTTCATCAACGTTTCATCTTCATATCCTTTCATCATTCGTAGACATTTTTGCTGATGACACTACCATCTTTGGTAGCACATCTAAGACAGTAAACGACCAAGTTCTCTCCGATTCTCTCTCCTCTGATCTTGATCACGTTGTACAATGGGGAAAGGAGTGGCTGGTTACTTTTAATGCATCTAAAACCAAGCTTCTATCTTTACATCATCAACGTTCTGATCCCCATCTGGCATCAATTAAAATGAATGGCTCTCGTCTTGGGGAGGCCTCAAGTTTTGACAGGCTTCTGGGCTTGACCTTTACTCCTGATCTTAAATGGAATACGTACATCAAATCTGTTGCCAAGGCCGCTGGAAAAATGGTCGGATCCTTCTATAAATCCAGTAGATATCTCACTGCTGATGCAATTCTCTATCTATATAAGAGCCAGATACGTCCAAGGATGGAGTACTGTTGCCACATATGGGCAGGAGCTGCTAGAAAAGACTTGTCCTGCCTTGATAGGGTTCAAAATAGACTTCGTGGCCTGGTGGGAAATGTCCTTTTCTCTTCGCTGCAACCTCTATCTCACAGAAGAGATATTGCGAGTTTGTCTCTGCTTTATCGTTATTTTCATGGAAAGTGTTCAACTGAGCTTCAATCTATGGTCCCCCCTCGCCAAACTTTCACAAGAAACACTAGACTAGCTGAAAACATTATCAATAATTTTCCCCACTCTTTATCTGTACCTAAACCTAAACATAGATTCCATGATCAAAGCTTCTTTCTTAGAACTGCACGCCTGTGGAATTGTCTTCCGTTTTCCTGCTTTCCAGCTTTCTATAATATGGTTGTCTTCAAGTCCAACGTGAACAAATTTCTGATGAGCCATTCCACTTAAGTTAACAAATTTACCGAACTTCCATTACTATCGATTACTATATTGTCCTTTTGACTACTCTACACTCTTTAACCCTTATCCTTGAGTGCCCTATCGGCCTTGATAAGTGGTGACGTTTATGTAAAAAAAAAAAAAAAAAACTTCTTTAGGATGATTTATTTGAAAACAGCAAATTAAAAACACAAGTGAACTACTTTGAAATACCTAATGTGTATTTGATGTGATAAAAAGGGTTTGTTCCTTTTTAGAACAGGACATAGGTTTTAGAATTTTAACCATGCATATATATATATAGGTATGAGCACATGTATATGTGAATATATATATATGTGTGTATATAAACTATAAATAATTATTTTTATACCTACAAACACTAGTGTTTCATGCTTATGCAATTATTAGTGCAGGAGATGACTATCAATGCTGATTGGAGAATTTGAAGCCCGCCACAAAGCCACCTTTAATTTCATTAGCGTTATATTATATATAGCTCAGAGCCAGCGTTCACTTCTACGGAATTAAAGGAAATTTTAGCATTAATGAAATTTATCATTTTAATAGAGATGATCTTAGAGTGATCAAAAATTCACAATCTCGCACACAAGGTCAGCTGACTGACTTTTGCAATTTCTGAAATAGTGTTCAACTTTTAAGAATTTTATTTAAAGTGGCGACAATAATCATACAGTCACCTACAGCCGACTATTTCACTGTATCGTGACTCTTCAGTGGGGCTATAGATGGCGAGTGTTTTCATATTGAAATTTAAAACCTGGCCACCAAATCACTTGAAAGTATGATCAGTACGGAAAATCATTGCATGTGTGTTTTTCTGTTTACAAATGCACTACCGTTTTTTGAGAGAGCTTCTTTCTTCTTTTTTTTTTTTTACAAAGACCTATGCCATGCTCAAAGTCCATCATTTATTTCCTTAGGAGAGAAGAGTTCAGTCCACGAGTGGGGGGGGGGGAATAAATCTAATCATCCACAGAGATATTTCACTGTATCATGCTCTCCAGTGTTGATAGATATGACAAGGGTTTTCACGCTAAGATTTGAAACCCAACTGCTGGATTACAGAACATTTAATGACATACTTTTGTGCCATTTCATTATGCAACTTGGTGTTCCTTCTCTTAGAATTAAGCATAACTTGATGTAATAGCCAAATGCTTATGGTTGCTTTTTAATCTTCTGATACTTGACTAATTTGATCATATGTGTATGGTGTTTGTTTGAGGAGAAAATAAAACAACATAAAAAATTGTAATCAATCTCTCTTTTTCCTTTCACTTGTACTTGTTACCCCCCTCCTTCATCCCCACTCCACTCCGCCCTCTCATATGAACGAAATGCATGGTTGCTCAAATTATCAGACTTGGTGGTCCTTCATCTAATCTTTACCAGTGACTAAAAAAATGGGAGAAAAAGTCCCTGAAAAAATTAAGGCAAGGAATCGTCTCTCCGTCGCTCTCTTGGGTGGTTGAGACTGTTGTGTCGGATGTTGTGGTGTGATATTTCTTGTCTTGTGTTTGTTTTCCTTTTTTTGTGCGTTCATTATTTTAGTATTATTGCCTAATGTTTTGCCATTGTTATTGTCAAGTGGTTTTGGAACAAGCTTATGACTCTCAGCTGGAATGAGGTAATTGCCCATTTAATATAAACAGACTGTGCAAGAATTTTATCTTTTTTGATATATGTGTGTGTGTGTGTGTGTGTACGCGTGCGCACACACACACACACACACACATATATATAAAGAGAGAAAGTGAGAAAAAAGTTTGGAAACATTGTCATATGTGTGTGTATACTCCGACACACACACACACACACACACATATAGAGAGAGAGAGAGAGAGAGAGAGAGAGAAAAAGAGAGAGAAAAGTTTAGAAACATCGTCAACAGTATATTTCTTGTATTCTTCAAACCATCAGAATAGTTAAAAATTCTGTCTGCAAGCATCTACGTATAATCTATCATCAATATTGAACACTTAAACGCACACACACACACACACACACACACACACACACACACACACACACACACACACACAGATATTAGTGGAACGAAAAAGTGTTGATATGGGTTCGGAACTAGGAACATGCCTTTTTCACAGCAAATATTTAGCAGATGGTGGTGATCAGGCTGGATTTTGTGTTGTGAGAGGTCATGTTGGTGATGTTCTCAACATATGACCAAACGAAGTAGTCTAGCGGGTTCAGGTCAGAGGAGCAGGGAGGGGCAATGAGAGATGGATACAAAGTAGTAGCACTCTGGAAGTCAAGCATGGGTCTCTTTGGACTTGTGAGCTGGTGCAGAGTCTGCTGCCACACCCAGGGTCTGCTAGGAGCCACCTGATTGGACCAGGCTATCAATACACTCTTCAGCATATCCAGATACACATTGCTGTTGACTTTCAAGCTGACTCGGTAAATGTAAGGTGACATGATGTGGCCCTTACTTGAAACCACACTGAAGATCATAACCCTGGCTGGAAACTTTGTATTCATCACCCTGGGCATGCTCCTGTTATTCATGGCAATCCAGTGATGCATTTTGAGGGTGCTGGCAATGGTCTTGTTGTTATAACTTGGATTGGTGGAGAGCATAAGTTGTACAGTGACACGTCTCTGATCTCGCTCGTTGAACATTGTGTCACTTTCAGACATGATAGAAGGCTCCTATCACTCTTGCAATTTGTACACAACTGGCCAACTAGTAGATGGTCTGCAACAAAAAAGAAAATCCAATTAACATCAAACAGAAATGGAATCATGTCGCCTTTCTAGGGCAACAATTTTATCATACGCACTGTACATATTCGTATATCAAACGAGCCTCTTCAGACCAACCTTTCTGTAGAAAAACAAAAAGATAATATATATATATATATATATATATATATATATATATATATATATATATATATATATATATATAATGAGTAAATGGTAATTTATAGTTGGCTGCTACTGATTATAATTTGACTTTATTTCTACTTCCTTATAATATTTCTTCAATCTGTCAAGTCTGAAGAACCTATTGGATCATTAATTCGATTCTGGTAGTATAAACATATGTAACTAAGCAGACCAAAAAACGGTAATAAAAACAAATCTATATATATAAAAGGCAAAATGGCTGCACGTGTTTTTTGTATGTCCAGTAAAGGCTTTTTTTGTGGGGGTTCTCAGGGGAGCTACTATATTTTAGAACTTTTTATATACTCCCTAGATTGTAATATCTACGATTTGCGAATGGAAATTGTCTATCTCTTTTATTTGAGTGACTTTTACAAAATACACGCTATTCCTTTCTGTTACGTGTTGTTCAGCTTTTTCGTATAAAAGCAACACTAATCGAAAGCAAAGCTGTCAGTGGCCTTTCATACCGGAACGTCTTGAATGCAATTAGCTTTGATCAATGTGGGGAAAACCCTTCATATCAGACAATTGCTATTTATTTGAGAGTTCCCCCTTTTTCGGGAGGAGCTTGGTTTTCCCAACATCGTGGGGAAACAAATAAATGAAACGTGAGTAAGCTTAACTGGCCTTCAGCCAACGTTCATTTCTGCATTCACTTAGCTAGTCAACTTTTGGATTGACATCGCTAAATTTGAATGCTTTTCTCTTCCTATGGCCTCGTAGTGTAGTGGTAAGATGTTACGCTTTCTTTCACTTTTTTGCGCCTTCGGGTTCATCACGGGTTCGAGCCTCCCTCCCTACTAATGCTTTTTTTTTCTTTTACACCTCGGGTAACGCCAGGTACCCCTGCTAGTATATATATTTAAATGAAATGTGCAGAAGGCGGTACAATGCAGAGGTAACAGAAAGACACAAGCTGAAGCATGTGAGAAAGTTTTATTAATACAACTTACAAATACATGTGTACATATTCATATGTTTCTTATACGCAGTATATTTATATTTGCACAGTGGTCACCTGAGGAAGTCTGTCTGGTGGTATATCCATGTTATATAATATTTCAGAAAGATCTCTTCGTCAGATATTTATTTGACTTTGGTTCAAACGTGCTGTTGTAAACAGTAACAGTATCGCGGCAAACAATCGCCCGGAACTTGTAGATAGTATTTTAATTTAATATGGTTAGGGTTTTTTTTATTCATTTCTTTATTTTTATTTCTAATTTATTTGTTTATTTTTCTTAATTTAATTTTATTTATTTTATTTTTTATAATAGTTTATTTTTGGTTCAAATATGCTGTTGTAAACAGTAACAGTCTCGCAGTAAACAATTGTCCAGAACTTGTTGATAACTTTTTAATTTAATATGATTAGGGGTGTTTTTTCTTTATTTTATTTCTAATTTATTGATTTATTTTTCTTTTATAATAATTTATATTTTATATTGAGGAGATTTAATTAATTAATTATTAGTTTTTTACATATCTAATATTTTTTCATTTTTTATTTGGCAATTTATAACTACAATAAATTGCAGTTTGACTTAATGCCTTAACTAGCTAATTCTAGCATTGCTACAAATATAATTTGCTCATTTCTTTATGTCTTTTGATGAGAAGAATAATTAGAATAGCATTCTTTGAAACTCCGTGGAATAAGGACTTTGTAAATTATTTTTTGCAGTATTCAGTCGAACAATAAATTTTGATTGTAAAGTTCAACTTCCAGTTTTAATTTTCTTTCTCTTATATATATATATATATATATATATATATATATACAGTAAGCTATAGAAATGTATATTGGAATCAAGCGACACGGAATTTTCAACATTTCATCCTCGTAGGGACTCGCCAGGCTAATGCATTGATTTAATTATTTTATTGCACGTGTTTATATATACACATGTTTTTAAGTTTGCTAGCTAACACATCAGATTCTCAGTGATTTCTGCCCCTGTTTTCATCATTATCCAATATCCACATAAAATAGTAGGAGGTGGGTAAACTAGTAGAAGTAATAGCATTATAGTATCGATCTCTTTTATGTCAAGAATCCTTCATGAAGATTTGGCCTTTGTCTAATAATTTTTTTACCTATGTGTTTATTAGTATTAATAGTAGTGATAGTCATAGTATAATTGTGACTCAACACATCTAATATTCCAAAGTTGCATCCGTCATCATAAGCGTTTATATCTATATATCTATAAAACTGAAATTGTCTGTGTGTGTGTGTCTGTGTGTGTACATTTCCCTACCAAACTATTCCGTCAATTTGGGTGGCAATAAGTCTCCCCAAGGTTCTAGTCCTAGTCTAGTTAACTTACTATTTTGCATTTTCAATTTTTTTGCTTCTATCTTTTTGTTCGACTTTTTTTTGCAGTTTGCGTATTGCCTGTCAGCGTTTGTAGCTTATGTGGACTAGTCTCCACATTCAAGTGTTTTCTTTAACATTTCCCTGTTTTTTATTATTGCTATATATTCTATCTTCTACAAACTTACCCCGATTCCAATTTCTTCCATTCTATTTTTAAAGATTTTTAGAATTATTCCTAGTGCTCCTGTGATTATCGGTGTTATTTTGACGTTCTTTACGTTTCATATCCCTTTCAGCTCTCTTACCAGTCTCTGTGTCCTTGATGTTTACTCTGTAGTTTGCTGGGACGGCAAAATCTACTTTCTAGCAGAATTTTTCCTTCTTGTTAACTATTATAATATCTGATCTTCTTGCTTGAATGGGTTTTATTATTATTGGCTAACACAGGTCTTCAGAGATCTTTCCCTGAAAACCACCTGTGGTGTTGCCTGGAAGCTGGGTGACAACAAGTCTCCCCTGGTTTCCAGTACTCTCCACCTCTTTCGATAACATTTACAAATAAATTTGCATTATCGCAACAACTGCTTGCCATTGATTTTTCGTTGGCAGTGGCTATTGGTCTTTGCTAGGATTTGAGTGGCAATAAGTTTCCCAAGGTTCCAGTTCTGTTCGCACTTATTCAGCTGAGGTCTGGTCAGTTCATCAGTCTTTCCTTCCTCCTTGACTCTACTTGGTTATTTGGTCTCGCTCTATGTGGGAGGGGCGCAGTGATGTGGCAATGGGGATAGGGTTGGGTTAGAGAACTTATAGATATGCGGTTTCGGTGTTCTTGGTTTCATGTAGTGTTTCATGTTTTGCCTTTGCAGCAATTTGTCTGGCCCGCACTTGTTGCTCCTGTGTGTTAGTTTCCACATTCAAGGGTTTTTTCTTAATATTTCAGTTGTTTTCGTTATTGTTGTTCGTTGTATTTTTTCAGTCATTCCTTTGATTCTAATTTCTCCTATTCTCTTTTCAAAGATTTAGGGATTGTTCCTAGTGCTCCTACTATTATAGGTATTATTTTGATTTTCTTCATCTTTTATATCTCTTTCAGCTCCCTGGCTAGTTCTGTGCATTTGCTCCGTTTCTCCTTTTCTTTAATATTCACCCTGTGGTCAGCTGGAACATCAAAGTCTACGATTTGACATGATTTTTCTTTCTTGTAAATTATTACGACATCCGATCTTCTTGCTTGGATGGGTTTATCAGTTTGTATGTCCATGTCCCATAGGACTTTGTGATTCTTCTTTTCAAGTATCATTACTGGCTTATATTTATACCACTTGTCTTTGCGTTATTATTATTAGTAGTAGTAATATTAGTCTTTTTAGTACATTAAAAATTGGTTACATCTATAGTCTGTTGAATTACAATGATTGCTTTCTGCCAAATTGATGGTTGAACATGGTTTAATATGTGTTCATTTTTTGCATTAGATACTAATCTCTATTAATCCTTAAGTGCATCGAATAGGTATCATAATACTTAGTTTGCTGCACTTTAACATAAGGATCCACGCAGTATTTCATCTAGATTGGTCCAGTAGTTTCCAAGAAAAAGTGGAATGTACAGACAGACAGATATAATATAAACTATTATTGCATTCTTTATCATTGCAAGTAGATCAGGGAACATCCATTCTCATTTGTCTTCTTTCTATTATCCCATCTGTGCCTGGTGTTATCTTAGTAATTGAGAATGTTATCATTATTGCTTGTTGCATTTTCTTTTGATCTGATTCCTCTGTGTACTCTTTAGAATTGGTTGATGCACCCGCAGTGCATTGCCATCTAACCGAGACATCTAGCTCTTAACCCTTCCCCTGTACACACTATTCAAAAGGTTTTATCGTATGTATGCGCCAACTAGACCAGCTTTGATGCCATTGAGCTGATAATTTATAAAGAATCCTGAAGGCAACAAGTGAAGAAAGAGATAAAGCTAAACCAATAGTTTCCCAAGTCTTTCTATTATGTACTCTCTAATTCCCATCTCTTGTAAGTAAATAGTTTTATTTTCTAGTGGTTTGTCTCTTTTACAACATATCAACACTTTTGGATTTGTTTAACGCTGATATGCATGTATATGATTCATTGCACATGATTATGAGCACACGTTGTTATTGGTTGGATATTTGTTAGCCATTTCAAAAAATATGAACTACAGATTTGGTCTTTGTCCATTAGCCAATTTATAAAATATGAACTACAGATTTAGTCTTTGTCCACTAGCCAATTTATAAAATATGAACTACAGATTTGGTCTTTGTCCATTAGCCAATTTATAAGTATGAATTACAGATTTGGTCTTTGTCCACTAGCCAATTTATAAAATATGAACTACAGATTTGGTCTTTGTCCATTAGCCAATTTATAAAATATGAATTACAGATTTGGTCTTTGTCCACTAGCCAATTTATAAAATATGAACTACAGATTTGGTCTTTGTCCATTAGCCATTTCAAAAAATATGAACTACAGATTTGGTCTTTGTCCATTAGCCATTTAAAAAAATATGAACTACAGATTTGGTCTTTGTCCACTAGCCAATTTATAAAATATGAACTACAGATTTGGTCTTTGTCCACTAGCCAATTTATAAAATATGAACTACAGATTTGGTCTTTGTCCACTAGCCAATTCATAAAATATGAACTGCAGATTTGGTCTTTGTCCATTAGCCAATTTATAAAATATGAATTACAAATTTGGTCTTTGTCCATTAGCCAATTTATGAAATATGAACTACAGATTTGGTCTTTGTCCACTAGCCAATTTATAAAATATGAATTACAGATTTGGTCTTTGTCCACTAGCCAATTTATAAAATATGAACTACTGATGTTGTCTTTGTCCATTAGCCAATTCATAAAATATGAACAACAGATTTGGTCTTTGTCCATTAACCAATTTATAAAATATGAATTACAGATTTGGTCTTTGTCCATTAGCCAATTCATAAAATATGAATTACAGATTTGGTCTTTGTCCATTGGCCAATTCATAAAATATGAACTACTGATGTGGTCTTTGTCCACTAGCCAATTTATAAAATATGAACTACAGATTTGGTCTTTGTCCATTAGCCAATTCTTAAAATATGAATTACAGATTTGATCTTTGTCCATTAGCCAATTTATAAAATATGAACTACTGATGTGGTCTTTGTCCATTAGCCAATTCATAAAATATGAACTGTTGATGTGGTCTTTGTCCATTAGCCAATTCATAAAATATGAACTACAGATTTGGTCTTTGTCCATTAGCCAATTTATAAAATACGAACTACAGATTTGATCTTTGTCCATTAGCCAATTCATAAAATATGAACTACTGATGTGGTCTTTGCCTGTTTTCCATTTTAAAGTATATGAACTGCTAATTACATTTTGTCTGTTAGCTTTTTAGTTCTGAATTACAATATTAGTTCATAATTACTGATCAAAAATAAACGAAATTAGGGCAATATGTAAATAATAACAAGCATCTCATCTCTAAAATACTCTCGAACACATATGAGATATTTCGTATTATTTGAGTTATTTGGACAACTGTTTTAATCTTGACTTTTATTCACATAACCTCTCAATCGGTGCAACCTTCAAGCTTCTTCAGGTGTATCTTGCCGAATTCAGAAATCTTTCTATCCAACTGTGGAATCTGCATGGAATTTCAAACAGAAACCCTCTATGTAATCCAAGAGAGTAGCATGTTCTCATTCCGTTAGCCATAAGTAATTCACAATTGTACTTTTAGTATTGCGGACACTGAGGATTGAACCGTCAATGTCCAGAAGAGTGTAACTTACAACTGAATTTTATGAAGTATTTTATCTACTACGCCATGGGAATTTAGTATAAAGCTTTGGGAGCCTTAAACCTATTTTTGTTTTTAGTGATGGAATGTTAATTCTTATTACTACATATATATATATATATATATATATATATATATATATATATATATATATATATATATCTGTAGTAAAAAGCAATATATAAATATAAATATTATGTATTTAGGCAGCATGTTTTCATTCAAACAGATATTATTTATAGCACAGAGTGTTTTTGCTTACTGATCTTTTTTTATAATTTTTCCATTTTTCGAATAGTCATTCTTATGTCTCGGTCGAATTTGTGAAGAAATTCTGTTATCGTTTTCGTCCATTTGCCTTTTTTTTATTTTTATTTTTGCAAGTACTTTCAACTGTTTTTCTTCAGTCGTCTTCAGGCAGTTTTTAATTACTGTTTCGTTTCAAATCCGGATGCTTTTATATATATCAGTTAAAATTACACTTAAATTACTTGAAATAGTAAAACGTCTCATGTGTGAAAAATACGTTTTAACGTGTAACGAACGTGGCTAAAATAAATGTACAATGCTTTAAAAGTGTTATTTACAAAATTGTATGGAATTTACAGTGTTTTTTTTTTTTAGTTTATTAATCTATAAATTTAATTACAACACACACACACACACATATATATATATATATATATATATATATATATATATATATATATGTAACTATATGTGTGCGCACACACATACACACATGGGATGGTTACATACCCAGTCACTTTAAAATGTTATTACTGTTTTAAAAAATTACATTGTGAAGTTTTGACTGTTTAGCTCTTATATACAGTGTTTCCAGTAGTCTTTTCACATTTGGATGAATATAAATGATTTTTGTGTTTTCAACTAGGATTTTTCTAAACTGGGAATGTGGGCAGCCATGTTGTTTTAGGTGTTGGCAAATCAAGCTTGCATCTGAAAGGTGTAGGGTTAATCGTCTGGACAATGTGTTGGTCGTGTATCAAATGTAGCTATTGGTATTTCTATTTTTGGGGATGTATTCTCCCAAGAGGCATCTGAGTTGGTAGACTACATTGGTTTCATCGACTGATTTTGTTGTCCGGGAAGTGTTGTTTTTAATTATAAGGTTAGCAATTGTTAATTTCTTGTAGTAAATGATAAATCTGATCTTATTATTATTGACTGAGGATATATATCGATGTATTATATTCCTTAGTACCTTTCCATCTGATTTAAAGTTGTGGTATAGATGGTTGTAATAGAATATATTGATGAGGGGGGGGTTGTTAACTTGGTAATTATTAGTTTGGTCTACGTTTCTAACTGTTAATTTAATTTGTTTATCGAGTAAGAAACCGGGGAATTGGTTATTAATTAAGACCTGTTTGATATATACATTTTTTTTTTTTTTTGAGGAGATCAATTTGGCTCGATTAATTAGATTCTGTATAATTGCAGTTTTGTATCTGTATGGGCATTCACTTTTGAAGTTTAAGATACAGGAATTGGTTGCAATAGTCTTTTTATACAAGTGATGAACTCATCTTTGCTTGAATCTATGAGAACGTCGAGAAATGGAATACTATTGTTTATATTAAATTCATAAGTGAAAGCAAGTACGGAGTTTGTTGAAAATGATCCTTTAGTTTCTCTGTTTCGTCATTTATTATTGCCAGCAAGAATAAAAATAGCGTCGATGTACCTAACGTAAATAGACGGTTTTTTTAATAGTGTTAAATATTTTATTCTCCAAGTTGAACGTATAAAAGTTACTAACAGTGGGTCCCAATACGGAACCCATTGATACTCCATTGATTTGTGTGTAATTGTCGCCTTTACGCCACTACAAGGGGGGGGTAACCCTTTGGGTCATCCACTGAGCTCGGTTTACATTGTTTGAATTAGGAAAAAGTGTGTTTGCACAGACAGTTTTTTTTTTAAATTATTTCTTTATTGTTTTGTAACTATTATCTCAATTGTGTTTCTGAATTTTTGAGATGAGAATCGATAATTCATATTGTTTGGGTTATCCAAACTATTGTTCTCATCATTTCAGTCGATGTAACCTTCAACCTGTGTCAAGTGTATTTTGTTGAACTTGGAAATCTTTCTGTTGAACTCGGGAATCTGCACGTAATTTCGAATAGACCTAGTACATAATTTAACACAATATGAGAACCAATAATTAGAAATAGTATATATATATATATATATATATATATATATATATATATATATATATTCAGACAGATATTGTTAAATAGTACGGAGTGTTTTTGCTTAATGATCTTGCAAGGCTATAACAGAACTGAACTCTTTATTTAATCTTCAAGTGGTAGATTGTTCCCATTCCATCAGTCATGACTTGTTATCTATTATTATACCTAAAGCTGAGTTAATCAACATTACTTTTCCTAAGTCCTTTTTCTACAAATTTTAATCACATAAAATACATGTTTAAATATTCCTTGGCTTGGAGATCGAGTTATATATAAAAAAAATTATTTCAATTATGTTAATGAGCTGTAATTTACAATTTACTCACCAGGTAATTGATCTCTTACTAACTTTCTGTCTATCACTCTCACCCTCTTTCACTGTATATTATTTGGCCCCCATTTTCATTTTATACAGTTTACATCATTCCTGCTTCTCTCTCTCTCTCTCTCTCTCTCTCTCTCTCTCTCTCTCTCTCTCTGTCTCTCTCTCTTAACAGTTAAATGTAATAAAACTGAATATAAAACGGATTAGAATGATCCATTATAAACAATAAGAAATATCATCACAAGTAGGAATACTATTTAACCCACAGCTGGAGAGAAAAAGAAGAGAGACGTAGAGAGAGTGGAGATATAGTGAGCAGAAAGACTTATTTGGGATCTGGTTATTTTATTAAAAAAGAAACTGTCTATGCAAACTCACTTTTTCCTAATTCAAACAATGTCAACCAAGCTTAGTGGATGACCCAACGGATCAGGATCATCCTTTTTTAAAAAAAAAAAATTTTATAGTGGCGTACTAATTTTATATGTTTATTTTTCGTCTCTAAGAATGGTAAAACTGCAAAAGAAAATGTTCGGCTTCAATGTTGATCCAAAATAGTTTGTTGCATTGTGTAGCAACTATTTTGCTTTCATTTTTGTCTCCTTTTAAAAAATATACTTTCTTGTGATTTTGTTTTTCGTTTTGCATCTACAATGTCTTAAATAGAAGTAGGGACTATTTGATGAATGCCAAGTGAAGGGCTGGAATAAACAATAAACACATTTTAAAAAGTGGAAATAAAAAAAAAGAGGAGAATATGAAAAAAAAAAAAAATGAGTAGGTTAAAACGTGGATAAAACCAAAGAAAAGCGAATCATTTTGAAAGGACTGAAAAAATCCAGACATATTCAGAAAGTGAAATCTATTTATATATAAAAATGACCTGGTATGTGTGTGTGTGTGCGCGCACAGAATGGTCTCTACTAAATTACTCTGTCAATTTTTTATCTACAGACTTGAAACTTTATATATAGGGGATTTGGACATGTGAAACAAATTCGATTTGGTTTTTGATCGATAAAAATAGCTGCTAAGGGGAAAAAAGAGAAGAATGAGAACTTGGCATGGAAAAGTTGACTTGAAATTCTCCTTTATGCATGCATCAATATACATTTATACTTTAGACTGCATTAATTTTGATATCCATCTATCCTTAGGTAGCAAATACCACTGAAAAGCTAAATGTTTTGATTTTAATTCTACCTGAAGGCACCCAAGTTATATATATATATATATATATATATATATATATATATATTTGAAATCACTACTATATATTAGATAAAATGTATCAGGTTGATAAGGAAGTTCTTGTGGCTTTTAACTTAAATTTAGATGAACATATCTCGGCTCAAGTAGAAATTTTTGATGGAAATAAGCACAAGTATATTTATGCCAGGAACGTAAAAATTTTGCGTTCTGGTGGTCATGAAGTCAGTCACTGAAGGTGTTTTTGATATTGCTTAGATTTTTTAAGCATTTCTCATGCAAAAAGTTGTTGAGATGCTTGAAAAAGTGGTAGTCAGTAGGTGAGAGGTCTGGAGAGATGAAGCAAAGTTCCGTATCCTAATTTGTTCAACTTCTGCAGGTTCAATTTAGTAACGTGTAGTCGGGCATTGTCATGGAGAAGATTTGGGCCTTTTTCTGCTGGCTAATGCTTTGTATTGCTGTCAAAGTTTCTGATGCATTTCATCCATTTATTGATAGTACTTCACTACCATAATGGTTTTACTTGCATTCAAGAAACTGTAATGGATGAGACCGGTCGTAGACAACCAAACAGTCAACATGACCTTCTTCTGGTGCAACTCTGGCATTGGAAAGTGGTGTGGAGCGTTACCGGCATCTACCCACTGAGTTGAGCATCACCGATCGAGAAGCAGGTCATTCTTGTTGCATAAAAGAAAGGAAGATGACACTTCATGTTTTTGTTGGTTGTTATTCAATTTTTGAGACACCAATTTATCAAGGTTTTGTCTTTCCAATCTTTCTCAAGTGGTTGGAAATCGTTGTATATGTTACGTCTAATTCAGAAGCAACTTCTTGAACAGTTGTGCATGGATTGGCTTTGACTAAGGCTATTAATTGATCGTTGTCAACATCCAATAGCTGACCACTCCGCTAATCATCTTCAAAAGTCTCGTCGCCACTACAAATGTTTTAAATGAGCACTGTCTTGTGGGTTCAGTAATGGTTCCTGGGCCAAATACTTTGTTGATATCGCAAGTAGCTTTTCAGCCTAGCTTGAATAGAAATAAGAAAATTGTGCAAATTTGTGCTTTTCCATCTTGTATTTAATGTTCTGAAAAGAAGACATAATTGTTTTAAAATGATTGTAATATAAACGATTAGATAGAGCGAAAAACACTCTTTAAAATGATATATAAAGTAAAAGTATTATTACGAAAACTTATTTGAAAATACGTCATTTGAAATGAAATTTTTTTAATTCTGCAAGAACTTTCTTCTCAACCTAATAAATGCGAAATTTGCATAAATTAAAATATCATATTTAAGCATATTTTACGTCCAAGCAACGCCGGGTGGCATGCTAGTAAAATATTTAAAACTGTAGTTCAATTTAGTGAGAGTTGAAGATATGTGTTGCATGGAAAATGATACATAACTGATGTGATGAATGTTTACTACAAATGTTAAAACCAGCCTTAGATCTAATGAGCTCAGACAAAGATTAAATATGGATATTCTCTTTTTTGACTTATTTTACTTCAGTCCGAAAAGTTCTAAAAACTCAACGGGCCCCATTCCTGCGACTAACACTTGATCTCTGTATGAGATGCATAGATATTCTAATATTCCATTACACTTCTCTTTTTTCTCTATAACGTTGAGTTATTAAACAAGTTAATAATATTAATTTTCTACTTAGTTATTGACCAGTTAACTATGTCATAGTATATCTTTTTTTTGGTCTCTTACCTAAGTGGATTCCAAGACAAGAATTCATCTAGTCTGGTTGAGTATCCATCTTAGTGTTTTTACTATATTTGATGTCTCCGTTCAGTCTTGAAAGACAAAGGTTCCCCTCTGTAGGGGCAGTAGTATGTGTAATTGTGAGGCAAGGGTTGCGCAATCCCCAACCACACCTCTCCTGAATTGGCACTGTTCAAGTCCAGTGGCAAGGAGAAGTCCAGGAAAACTGGAAACAATGCCAAGATAAGCGGAGCCCACATACAGCACCTAGAAATCCAAAATGGTCACCCATTTAATACTGGCTAGGTTCAATGTTGCTTAACTTCAGTGATCCAGCAGGAACCGATGTGTCGACATGATTATGCTGTAGAGAAGAAAAGTAATTTAATTATGTAATGTTAGAAAAAGATATAATGTTGGTATTGTGAACGTGAACACGATTTATAATACTAGCCTAATTATCTAATTCAAAAGCAGTCACAGAAACACCAGAACCTAGTTGTTATCTCCTTCGTTATCTCCTTCGTTTATTCTAACATTAAAGCAGATCATATTAGCTTTCATGGACGCAAAGCAATTAAGAGGGTGGAAACTTGACCAAAAAGAAATGTTGCTCTGGTCACGAACACAACTTTCTTTTCTGAGTTTTATAAATTCTTATGTTTACTTGATTCAGAGCCGCAGAAATTTTTTGTGTATTTGAACGATTGGATGAGAGTTCTTGGGTAAGTAGATTTAGAACAGTTGAGGTAGCAGGGTCAATTGCATGGAAAAGGCAATGGAAACTATGAGATAAATTAATAAAGCTAGATTTAAAAGAAAAAAATAGTAGAAGACCTGATCAGAGATAAGTTAGTTGGGAAGTCAATTTATAAAATCGTCCAATGCCAGCATTTAAAATAGATGTGAAATTCTCTGATAAGGATCTGTGAAATACATTTTTCCAAAAATAAATATTCAAAATATCGTTAGTCACGTTTGTTTTGATGCAAGGAAAGAGCATTAACATCAATGGAAAATCTATGATGTTTACGAAAAGTGAAACAATAGAAAAAAAATATGATTTAGTAAATTAGAATTGTAATGTTAAAAAAGATAAAATTTTCTGTCTTTGAAAGATTTAGATGAGACATTTTGGATAAGTAGATATTGAACAGTCGCGGTAGCAGGGGTGATTTCTAAGGGAAGGATAAGTAAAACATAAGAGAAATTAATAGAAATAGATTTGAGAGAAAAAATAGTTCCCTAGTCAGAGATAAGTTAGTTGAGAAGTGAATTTATAAAAGTTGTCCAATACCAACATTTAAAACAGATGTCAAATTGAACATGACAATTCTCTGATAAGGATTCATGAAATACATTTCTCCGAAAATAAATATTCAAAATGTCCTTAATCACATTTGCTTTGATGCAATGAATTTGCATGGAAATAAACATTAGCATAAATAGAAAAGCTTATTATGCAAAGGGAGTTCCAAAAGTAATGCCTCCTATTTTTTATTTCACCTGAATGAATTAAAGAGGATTGCAAATTCATTGTTATGAAAACTGAACTTATGTATTCATGACCTGATAGTGTCATCTCTCTGTTGCAGATATTGACAATGTGAGACTCTAAGGAAGCAACTTCTGTTTTAGACGTGGATCAACAGCAGAAATATCTCATTAAATTCCTGGCAAAAGTGTATTGAGAATTGTGGTGACTGTAGAAAAATAAATTCTGAAGCACAAAAAGTCGTTCGTTTTTATGTTTCCACTCCCATCTTCGTACCGCTTCAACTTTTTTAGTTACAAAAAATAGGAGGCTTTAAGTTTTGGAACGACTCTCGTAAAAAAAGAAAATAACTTAATTTATGGGCCATAAAGTTTGAATTATATATTTCGCATTATAACGAGTAAGACAACAATGCAAAACAAAAGAAGTTAATTGTAATTTATCAATTTCTACGTCATTTGGCGCTCCCACCGTGCAATTTCTTGACAGAAAGTTTCATCATAGATTCCATTTCAACATCACATGGATCGACTACAACAACAGCCACAAAAAAATGGTTGAAACTATGTCTTTTAAATCTGACGAGCGCATATACCACCGAAAAATTTAAAATAAAAAAGTATAAAACAAGTATGCATTCCTATTAGGTTTTTATATTTTAGGTTAGACCAGATTGCACATTATCATATATCTTATGTCATGTCAGTTTTCTGAGCCTTACTACTTCTGTGCTAGCTCACAATAAATTGGAAGCAGGTGCTTTGTTTGTGACACCAGATTGCTGTACAGTTCCAACGGGCTTCCTATATTTGTTTTTTTGGGGTTTTTTTTTTCAAAAGAGTCCACCTTTTGTAGGTGTATTGCCTTCACCACGGCTGAGGATCTCTATCTACTCCATGTATGGTAACGGTCCAGAATATCAAAGGGAGGCAAACAGATGTTACACCTGGCCCAAGTATTCCCAAATGATCACCCACCCGGTACTGATCACGCTTAATGTTGCATGGTCATCTGAGAAAAAAAAGTGGGGGAGAATTTTTTTTTTCTTTCTATTCAAAAAATGCTACATTGCCTAAAGTGTGTTTATTCATAAAGTCTGAAGAAATGCTGGTTTTTGAAATTTTTCAAACGATATAATGCTTGAAATTGTCGAACTAGACATTGAAACAATTGTAACGTAAAATGAAATACACTTCTTGGTGCCATCAACACCTTGTCTGGAAGTCTTGATTTTGCACACACAGTATATTAATGCTGAATTATGAAATGTGATAATTTTATAGCTAAATCCTTAAGTCAACCATTTTTGGCTTAAAACCTATTGGTATATGAAAATTTACTGAATTATACGAACTCAGTATATTACATATAAGTCTATATATATATATATATATATATATATATATATATATATATATATTATTTTTAAATAAGCGTAGTTTGACTGTTGTTAGGATTCGACCCCTGGACCTTATGTATTTCAGTCCAGTGCCCTAACCCATTACGCTATGATGCCATAGTTTAGTTTTTATCGTTTATCTGTTTACGTAGTTTTGTTGTTGATTTTTTAAACGATATTAAGGTTAACGTCTCCGCCTCGGAGATGTGTGTTTATCTTAGAAAGTCGCCCATTTTTTATGGGGACATATTTTTTATTTATTTATTTATTATTTTTAAAAGCAGTAATCTACAGACACGCGTGTTTTGGACCCCCCTACTCTTCTTCAGTGTAGCTGGACTGTTGTTAAGATATATATATATATATATATATATATATATATATATATATATATATATATATATTAATGGCCTGGCAAGGCCACAGGGAAGCAAAACTGAAGCTGGCTTGTAGAACACTATATATACAAATGTAGGCAAATTTGGGCATTTTATTGGTTGAAAATATAGGTTATTTTTTACCAAATGCCATAAAATTTTAACCATATAATAGTATGATAATCTTCCAAAAGCCTGCATATTTTCATGTAGTTTCGTCCCATAGAACCAACGATATGAGCATTTCAATATTCAATTTAGCTACCAATATAAATATATCCAGATAGATATACCACCTTTTTTGACAATTTAAAGAGTTTCAAATCTCAGCAACTATTGATCAGAATTTAACAAATGATGGCTCGTTAGAAAGGTAATGACCTGAACTGTGTATTGGACTATGTAACATTTACCCTTAAAGTCGCATATTAAGGGGATCATCCGTCATCCAGAACCAATTTGTGGCCCTTTTTACACCCATAAAATGTTTAAATCATAGTCATTTGTTTTCCTAGTTTTGCATATGAATTACAAAATATCTGATATTTCCCCAAAACCTCTGGAGGGGAAAATAAAACTTACTGCTATGGTTTTAAACAATCTGAAATAACAGCAAGAGGAGACTTGATTCAAAATATTTCTCATATGTTATATCTCCCTTCTTTGGTTTTCATACATAAAGTAAATTTCACAGTTTATAAGGATTATTTGATACTGAAGATATTAATAACCATACTCTATTTCCAAAAGAGACGAGATATAATATCTAAGAAATATTTGGAATCAAGTCTCCCCTTGCTGTTATTTCAGATCATTTGAAATGATAATAGAAAGTTTTAGTCTCCCCTCCATCAAGACCAGAGGTTTTGGGATATATATATATATATATACACTAGCAAAAGTACCAGTCGTTGACTGGGTTCAAAAACAGCCTACAGAAAATGAACTCTCATTTATGAAAGTATGATAGTTTATGAAAAGGAAGGGTTGTAAAGAGATAGCTTCGAATTCGGAGGTATCAAAACCAAAGCAAAATAGGATGAAAGTAAAAATAGATAAACCCCATAATTTATTATACCATACATGTTCACACTGAAACACTTATCACAATATTCTGTGGATCTATATAAAAAAAAACCTTGTTAAACTTTGTGACATATTTCAACATATTCTATGGAGGTCAGGTACGAACACTCCATAATTTTATTATGCCATATTTCTTCAAACTGAAACATGATTATCAAAGTATACTTACACAGATAGATATGAAAAGTCTTTATTAAAGTTGTGCCTATTTCCATTCTATGGAGGCCATGCGCGAACGCAGACCCCACAATTTTATTATACCATCCCTATTTAAGATAAAACATACTTATAAAAGTATTTTTAGGTACATCTATATCAAAAACACTTGTAAACGTTTTTTTTTAATTTTTAAATGTTTTATTTCCATACTTTGTGGACCAGGCGTGAATGCAGACCCCACAATTTTAATGAACCAATGTTCTGCCAGATCAAACATACCCATTCCTGTGTCTTGATACATCTTCTATCATTATATGTAATCAGATTTTTAATATAGTCAACCATATAGGAGCCTATTTGTGACCACACACACACACAGCTTTATATCATATATATATATATATATATATATATATATATATATATATATATATATATATATATATAACTACTTCATTTACTCACATAAAATTAATATACGAAAGTATAGATTTATGCGTAAACTTTAACTAGCTCTACGTACGTATTGAGCACTTTTGAAATAAATTTCAAAAGTGCTCAATACGTACGTAGAGCTAGTTAGTAATTTATGAAATATATATGGCGATTAAGCTACACTGAATATTCTGCGTTTCATCCACTATAGGATTCATATATGTGTGATCGTTTATGTATGTTCATGTTTATTTAATTTATTTATTTGTTTGTTTTCTATTGTTATTGTTAGTTTTAAAGCTATTTTGTATCGTTATCCTAGAGTAAGTTTTATATATATATATGTATGTATATGTGCATGTATGTGTGTACACATATGTATATTTATATATATAAAAAAAAATTTAAAAAAAAAAGGAAAACGTCTACCTTAAACCATTAACATAGTTCTAAAACAGATCCTTTGTTCGACAAAATGCATGCCTATTGGCTGATAGGAAGGGGCGCGGTGGATACTAGAAAGCTGATTGGCTAACTAAAAATCCTCAACATATATAAAAACAAGAAACAACCACAGAATTCGCGCATAAGCCTGACGAATCCTATAGTGGATGAAACGCAGAATATTCAGAGTAGCTTAATCGCCATATATATTTTATAAATTACTATATATATATATATATATATATATATATATATATATATATATACTAGCCTGGGTGTCCAGCGTTGACGAAATGTTTGGAGGTGTGTGTTGAGTAAAAAAAAAAAAAGTTATAGTATGCAGGCAGGCTCGAACCCGTGACGTGAAGGCAGAAAAGAAAGTGGAGATGTGTGTAAGAGTGTTGGTTGAGCAAAAAAAAAAAAAAAAAAAAAAAAGAAGAAAATTGCTAGCGCAAAAAAAAAGAAATAAATAAAACGTGATAGTAGGCAGACAGGCTCGAACTCATACCACAAAGGAGGAAAAGAAAGTGAAAAAAAATATGTGTCCATTGCCAAACCGGAAGTTATGTAGATATTGATTAAGGCTAGACAATCGGAAAGAGGCGACTTTTGAAAATATCGGCATAAAAAGCGACCCCCTCCCTGTAGAAAAGTGCCCTGTTGAGGGTGAAGAATTTAATGTTTTTGGCCAATTTTTTTATATTTGTCGTCCGAAGAGTCGAGCTTCAAAATGATACCAATCTCAATCTCGTGAAAATCCGACGCATATGTCGAAAGTTTTTGCAAGCCATACAAACATACATGCATACATACATTCATGCATACATTTAAACAGACAGGTGAGATTTATATTATAGAAGATATATATATATATATATATATATATATATATATATATATATATATATATTAATAATTGAAATTTCCTTTTTATTTATGTGTTTACGGAATTCCTACCAGTTACTGCACAAAACTTCTTAATTTTACTTTTAACTAACTGAGGCAAAAATTTAACATGTTTCTATTAAAAATTCTATTTTATTACCCCTCTCTATCTTTTTCTCTCTTTTGTGTACCCTCCCTTTCCCCAAAACTCTGTTACTCCTCCGCCGAACTCATTCCTCTCTAGCCGAGCTCATACAAACACATAGACATAGACAATTCTCCTTTATTATAATCGATTCATCGTGAAGTTAGTATATTCTTTCCAAATTAGTTCATAATAACACTAAGAAAAACGTCTTCTCCCTCCCCAATGAAACTCGGCCCAGTTTACTCTCAGAGAATGAATAATTTTTTTTTTCCTAAATTGTAGATATTATTCATCCAGGGCAACGCTGATCAAGACAATACTAAAATTGTGGTTGTTCGTTTTGTAGTTTTTTTACTTTTAGCTGAACATACAAACATACACACAAACGACTGTGCTTTATATAATAGGAGATAATATAACATGCTTTACATGTTTTATATAGTCTGTATATTTATAAAAATGAGAATGTCTTTTTCAACCTATATACTCAACGAATCTTTGATCTACAGACTTGAAATTTGATATATAGGTTATTCAGACATGTAGAAACTTTTTAATCGGTTTTCAGCCGGAAAAAAGGGGTAAAAATTGAAAACATTTTATTTGGGCGTCATCGAATTTTTATCTGTTTGACAACTGTTTCACGATTGTGCATGTGCGGGCATAAAACATGACAGCTTTCTTATGTTAAGCAGAAATAGGATTGAAAACACTTTTAAAAGAGCGTATCAAGATGGTCTAATGGTTATCATACTTGACTCACTGACTTTAAGTTTTGGTTTCGATCTCAGCCCGGGTATTTAAATTTTAGATATTGTTCATTCCGGGCAACGCCGGTCAAGATAGTATTAACGTTGTGAGTGTTCGTTTTATTATTTTATTTCATTTTTTTTTTTTTTTTTTTGCTTTTAGTTGAACATACGGAGATACATACACACAAACGACTGTACTTTATATAATAGGAGATAATATCATATACTTTACATGCTAATATATATCTATAAAAGTGAACGTGTCTGTGTGTGTGTGTACATTTCCCTACGCAATAACTCTGTCAATTTTCAGTTTACAGACTCGAAATTTGATATACAGGTACTGAGATTTGTGAAAATCTTTGTAATCCGTTTTCGGCCAGAAATTTGGCTGTTAAGGGCTCAAAGTTTAACGATTTGACCTTTGAGAACTCTACCAAACTCCTCCGCCAATTTTCGGTCTAGACACTTGAAATTTTAGATATAGGTTCCTTTGACATGGATCTAACTTAATAACTTGATTTGAGCCCAAAACAATAAACGTTAAGGGGTCATAATAGGGGTCAAAGTTAAACAAAATTGACCGCTTTTCTTTTTCTTTTTTTTTTTTTTTTTTGCTCTGCATACACTTCCAAACACCCGGGCAACGCCGGGCTGAAATGTTAGTATATATATATGTATATCCTAATATATAGCTTACTTTTCTTATACGAACAGGCAGTAAAAAGATTAAGAATTTTTTCCTCCTTGTCAAGATTAACTGTAGTAAGTGTCAACACACAGCTAATCATTTGAAAGCAGGTGGGATTCAATCGATTCTCTCTCTATTATAAATATCGAAATAGCAATGTTGCTGTTTTTCTTTAGCACTATACTCCGGCTGAATATAGGTCCGGCCAGGTGGTGGATAAGTAAATATATCAAATATGGCTTTACACTTGTACTTAGCCGAGTCCTCAACAAACTGCCGTTCCGCTTATACGAGAGAGGTCACCTGGGTGCAGAGGGTGGGTAAGTTATTGCATGAGAGCTGCCCAGTGGGCAAGCAACTGGAGATGGACAAGCAGGGGAAGAGCGCAGGGAGGGAAGTGGAATGCGGCGACCGGGGATATTTGGAAACCCCTATGTCAATATCCAATGCTCCGGACTGTTTGTACACCCACTCGTTTATCAAAATGTTCTGTGTATTGATGTTATTGAACGAATATGGCAGTGGAAGAATAACGCTGAGAAAGACGAGCATGTTCCGCTGGCTTTGGGCAGCTGGTGTTATTTTCTCTCGATAGCTTCACTTGACACTGTCATTTGCACTTGAATGTTGGAAACATTTTAAGCGTACACCGCCTACCTCCTTCTCTTCAGTCACGCTGGGGGTTGGGGGTATCAATCGGAGATTTCAGGCAAGACAAAACGTTAAAGTGGAATAGATCTGGGAAATAAAAGTAGCTGATCTTGTGAACGCCAGATAAATATGTACATTTGAAAACAGTTGCCTATATATATATATATATATATATATATATATATATATATATATATAAATTATAGGCAATAATTTATATATATATATATATATATATATATATATATATATATATATATAAATTATAGGCAATAATTTATATATATATATATATATATATATATATATATATAAATTATAGGCAATAATTTATATATATATATATATATATATATATATATATATATATATAAATTATAGGCAATAATTTATATATATATATATATATATATATATATATATATATATATATATAAATTATAGGCAATAATTTATATATATATATATATATATATATATATATATATATATATATATATATATATAAATTATAGGAAATAATTTATATATATATATATATATATATATATATATATATATATATATATATATATATACCATTAAATAAAACACGTTTTTTGTTTATTAATTCTATTTTCGAACCTTTTCAACTTCCGAATAACAGTCTTCATTTCTGGCGGGAACTGGCTGATGTAATCACCATGTTTATGATTAGTACTTTCCAATCTTTCAGGATTCCCGCCGGAAGTGAAGACTGTTATTCGGAAGTTGGAAAGGATCGAAAATAGAATTAATAGACAAAAAACGTCTATTTTATTTAATGAAATATGCCACAGAGAAAAAAACTGATACACACACACACACACACACACACACACACACACACACACACACACACACACACACACACACACACACACACATATAAGATCGATTCTTTAAACTAATAGAAATAAGTAATATAATAAAATAATAAAAGGTAAAAAGATAAAATATATAAAAATATAAATGAATAAAATAAAGGATAAACAAATGATAGAATATGAGAATAAAAAATACAAAGGAATAAGCGATAAGAAGAAGTATATAAAAAAAATTAAGTATAAGAAGCACAAAAAAGTATTTAATCTAAAAATAAAATAAAAAATAGAAATAAAATAAAAATACGAGAATAAGGACGAAAAGTTTTACATTGAGAGAAAACTCTTAAGTAGCAAAGGAATAGAGAAGTTATCCAATGTTCTTAAGGCTTTGCAATGAGTTAGAGAAATCCCGTTTCAAAATCACTTCACAAGGCGATTCAGAGTAAACTGTAGCGGTTGGTGATAGAATTTTGAATTCCTTTTAAATAGTAAAACTAGAAAAAGAATATAATATCAGAGGATGCCCTCCCCCTTTTCATCGACAGAAAATGGTTAGAATTGCCAGTTAAAGTCAAGATGCTGTCTTGTTTTCCCAAATTTCCTACGTCCGGGGTGGCAAATACGCTGGTCTGTGGCGGAGGATTTAAGGAGTCTGGATGTCGGGTTATGGTTCCTAAGAGTCAATGTAATTTTACTTTTTTACTGTGAAGAATAATTCGTGGGTATAAATGGATACCAAGAAGTTGGATTATAATTGTGTGATAGCTCGAAATTTAAAGAAATAAGAGTTGGTTTGTTGAATGAGAAAATATTAGAAGTCAAGTAAAAGAGTTTTACTTATCATATATCCCTAATTGATGTAACATCAATATTGAATGAACGAATAAATCTATATGCATTAGTATATATTTTTATATCGTCGTTTTTTTATTTCTTCACACACATATATATATATATATATATATATATATATATATATATATATATATATATATATATAGTCTAAAGAAGCTTTGAGTAAAAAAATGCAAAAATAAAAATAAAGAATGCAGTTTACATTCCCGGAAGGAAAAAAATATATTAATTTTAACCTATCGCAGACCAAGCACCTACATAATCCAATTTCTAAAAAGTTTATAATGACCAAAGAGAATTTATTTATATATGGATGAAAAAAGTGTGTGTGTGTGTGTGTGTGTGTGTGTGTGTACTCGCAGGGAGATCTAACTTTGCCCAGGATTGAACAAGGATCATTGAATGTTTCACCCTCCCATATTTTAATTTGAGTTCGTTCCCTATGGATTCCAAAACGGCTGGACCTATTTTTATGAAACTTCATACGAATGTACTTTAGAGCACAATTGAACCATGGTATTTGACTTTTGTATTTTAAACAACTCAAGCTATTATATATAAAAATAATTTTATAAAATCAGCAATATATTCTCTACAGTGTAATGTAGACAACAATGTATTGGTGGCTATATCACTGCGGGGAGGCATGTGAAGCTTTCTCACGGTGCATCGCAATGCGTCCCCAATTAGAGCAGGTAATCAATTGATTTAATTGAAAAAATGACAATAAAAATACGTGTGTGAAATATTCGTTGATAATCATTCAATCTCGGATAACGTCGGGTCTCCCTGCTAGTATATACATATACTTACACTTCATCATCAAACGTTTTCAATGCATACTACTGAATACAATGCATCACATTTTAAAATTGCCTTTAAACCATCCTGTCTTCCACTTTTCTGTTTATCTGATTGACTAGTGTAGAAATTCAGAAATATACATTATCTTTGCCTAAATTTTGCATCCTTCCATCATACCTTGCTCACACTGACTGCTCATTTTTCCTGGTACCTGTAAAGCTCCAACACTTTCTATTTTGCTGCAGAACATGGATGCTATCTTCATTAAAGTATCACTTATTCTAATGCATGCTTTCCGGGTGACTACAATATGGTTGTGTTCAAGTCTAACATAAATAAGTTCTTGATCAGCCGTTCCATATAAGTTATCAAATTTACCGAATTTTCATTACTAAGGATTACTATATATATTTTTACGTTCCTGGCATAAATATACTTGTGCTTATTTCCATCAAAAATTTCTACTTGAGCCGAGATATGTTCATCTAAATTTAAGTTATATTCTTTAAATAAAGAAACGGGAAAAACTCATTTATTTTACGACTCTCAAATATGCAGTGACTTAAAATGACCTATGTCTCATCATTTATGAATTCTTTCATCTCTAGCTGTGAGACCGTTGGAGTATCGTATTGAAAAAAGAGTGGTCACGCTAAAGGTCAATAAGAGGTCAAATTTACACATTCCGCATGTAGTCAAAATGTCGCCCTCATTTAGCTCTCAGATTTTGAAATTCATTTGGAAAAAAAATTCTTTGACACTACAACTACATACACTTCATGCTTACAAAAGTAAAGACGAACATTTGAAAGAGGAAAAAAACGCATCGTTCCGTCAAGCACGCATTAAACCATGCCGATTTTCTAAGAAATCTAGTTCATTTCAGCTAAATGGTATTTTTTTGAATATCGAAGATTTCAGGCCACGGAGATCTCGTTATAGGAGATTTCAGTCCACAATCGTAAATACCCATAGATTCCGTAACACTTTTTTTCAACACCCACGGTTTAGGCTAGATATTTTAATTTTTGTATGAAATTTCATGACATATTTTGGGTATCGGAAGAATAGTTTGTTGATATTTTTATTAAGAATAAAGAAGAAAAAAAAAACTTTAATTGAATGATTTTTCGGCCAACACATTTGTTCAACACCTACGGTTTAGGTTTTTTAAACATCCATGGGTGTTGAAAAAATGTGTTGGCCGAAAAATCATATAATTAAAGTGTTTTTTCTTTTTTATTCTCCTGGTACGAGATCTCCGTGGCCTGAAATCTCTGTCTACCATTTTTTTTTTATACACGTGTGGATTTTTAAAGAAAGAAGATTTTTGTAATTCTGGCTATCTGTAAAGTACATTTTCAACCAAATTTAAAAAATATCGATGCATTGATTTTGTTTTCTTTCTTTCAATTTTTGTCTCTTTATGTAGTTTTTGAAATTGACAAAACGTATACTTATAATGATTTAAACTCTTCGAAATTATATCAAAGATGATTATAATAATTTCTTCATTTGTTGTAAAATTATTTACTATTATTGACTGAAACAAAGACATAAAGTCGGACGAGTAAAATTATTTTGAGTCGAGTAAATTTCCCCTCACACTCGACCGGCGGTCGAATGATTTTTTTTTCAAATCTCCAAGGCTGTATGTGTGTGTGTGTATATATATATATATATATATATATATATATATATATATATATATATATATATATATATATATATATATATATATATATATATATATATATATATATATATGTGTGTGTGTGTGAATATATATATGTATATATATATGTGCATATATATGTGTGTGTATATATATGTGTATATATATATGTATATATATATGTATATGTGCATATATATATGTATATATTTTTAAATTTTGTCTTGTATTAGTTTTTATTTGTTTTATATTGATCACATTATTTTTGTGCTTAATATATAAGCATTTAACTACATACACACACAGAATATATATATATATATATATATATATATATATATATATATATATATATATATATATATATATATATATTGCTAATTGAAGAATCCCTATTTTTTTTTTACTTCTCCATTATTTATTGAAAATGAAAAAAGGTAAAAATGATGAGTCTCCTTTTTCTTCTGCTTTCACCCCCTCCTGCTGTTTCTTTTTCTTCACACACACACACACACACACACACACACACACACACACACACACACACACACACACACACACACACACACACACACACTCATTAATGATGGAAATCTCAAAGCTTAGTCAAAGGAAAAAAATGATGATCTGATTCAACTCCATTTCTCTGCAACACAATAGCACTTACCAATAATGCTTATATAGAAATATAAAAAAATATGAATGCTAAAATATATATGTGTGTGTGTGCGTGTTTTGGATGTAGGGAGGCACACTGATGAAGAATGAACAACTATAAGCAAACTGGTTCCCATTTATGTGATCCTGTGGACCGATACTCATTAGTTTGTTAGTTTGATTTTGTGTGTGTACATATATATATATATATATATATATATATATATATATATATATATATAATTGTGTTCTAACCACTACAGGAATCAGTCTCACTTGAGAATTGCAAGTAGCATGAATAAAACTGCTGTTGTCAGATGGAATATTGATATACTAACATATAGAGTATTCGAAGAATCGTGAGATAGCCTGCATGTATATTAATACACACACATGTGTATATATAACATGCATAATTTAAAAAAATGTTCAGTTCTTGAAAAGCAATATCAATGGCAATAGCGAGATGTCTGCTTCCTGTTTCATCAAAAAGACCCTTTCAATATGGATATCCATGGAATAAGCTCTATCTCCTACTCTGAATATACAGTCAATGAGTCACTAATTTGGAACCTCTGAACCTATATGAAAGTTAGAACTGAAGTCTTTATTTACTCGACAGAAGTATATTATTCTCATTGTTTCAGCCATATTGTGGGATGATGGTATTGGTTGGTTGTGTTTGTTTTACGGCATATCAACCCTTTTCAGGTTATTTAATGCCGGATCCAGTGATTTTGAAGAAAATTATTTTAATAGAATATATTTTTTTCAAGCCATTTTCTATTTAACCCATAGTTGGGATCCTAACAGGTACTACCACTTCGGGTCAGAGTGGACGTGGGAGCAATGGCAATTAAAGGGTGGCTCCACACTCCCCAAAGCCCGCAAGCTGGGGCCTCACCATTGGATATAGTTTAAGGTCATATCCAGGATGGGATGAAATAGGAATTATAGACAGTGATAAATAGTAAAGAGTAAGACGTATCAAAGAAGCAACGCCTATGTTGGTAACAATGACCTCTTAAAGAGACTTAATATATAATCTATATTATACTATATTGGTTTGTTTAATTGCCTGTCTGTCTGTTCCACTTTTTCTTGGAAACTACTGAGCCTATCTGGCTGTAATTTTGCATGGACCTTTGTTATGTGAACTAAGTATTATGATATCTATTTGCTGCACAATTAGTTTTTTTTTTTTACATAGGCATAGCCACTTATCAAGGCCTAGAGACCACTCGAGGATAAGGGTTAAGAGTGTCAATTGGACAAGTATCAGTATTAAATGCAAAAATTAGCACAAATTTGGCCATAAATTTGGCATAAAGCACTCATTCTAAATCAACGGTCTATAACTTTTTCCGAGTTTTTAAGTCTGCAATAATTACGTATAATAAATTAAAACACCAGTAAAAAAAAAAAAGAAAAAAAAAAAAAAGAAAAGTTAATAATAATAAGTAAAAATACTACTCACCTAGACTGGATTTGTTTTAAGGTTCCCATTGTTTATGTTATAATCTTCTGCATGGACATGTGGCATAAAAAGGTAACGGCGTTAGTTAACAATCAGTTTTAGATCACAGTTTTCTGGGGTTTGAAGGTTCGATTTTTACCGTAGTCGATCGAAACTAAAATTTACTTTAAACAAATATAACACTTCTACCGCAAACAGAATAAGAATGAAAAGAGAGCTTGATTTAAATAAAGGGTTCAGTTCAAAATCGCAAGCAGATTTTTAACTTTGTCAGAAATATCCCTAAGTTCGACTATTAGGTTCTCATGGTCGAGAGGATTCACTTGGTGAAAGGTCTGAGGTTGCATCAGTTGAAACGTTTTTTTTTTAAATTATTTTTATTACATTTTCACCCCAAACAAGGCACATTGCCACTTTGATATAGGGGGCTACTATCAGGGACATAAGCTACAGGGGTACTATGTGGGGAGTTGGGCAACAAGATGTCGGTTCACGTTACACTTGAACTTCTGCATGTCAGTACAGTTGGGGAAGCAGGACCCCGGAAGGGAATTCCAAAGTCTAGCGGTTCTGGGGAAGAAACTACGAGTAGAAGGCTCTCTTACATCTAGGGATCTCAACTGTGAAGGGGTGGAATTTTTGAAAATATCTAACAAGATGAGAATAGTATTTTAAATAATCCAGAAATTTTTTTTTTTTTTTTTTTGTCTTCAAACTCATGAAAATATTTCAATGGTTATTTTTAAAAGAAATCTTGTCCATTTTCTTCAAATATTTCCGGACAACATCATCAAATGAAATCTAATTTATAAAACTCACTATGTTTGTCTGTCTATCTGTCTCCATATTTTCAAACTCTATCTCATCCGAAACTAAAGGTCGTAGAGCTGCGCTAGGGGCCTCAAATGATTGGATTTTTTATGGACCGTTCTTTTATGGGTCTTTAGCCGGTTAAAATAATTTTTAAGGGGTCAACATTGAAAAAAATCGATATACATTCTGTACATGCATCTTAGTTTATTTTTAACTTTAAATTTTTAATCAGTTCATATGCGTGTCAAGTTTGTACTGTGGTAACGTCACCAGCTTTGAATGCTACAATTTCGGTTTCAATTCACCCAAATACTTTTTTTTTTTTACTTTTGAAATCACAACTCCATAATAATATATATACGAAATCTGGATAAATTAAAAATCATATTTAAGCGTATTTTACGACCGGGCAAAGCCGGGCGACCCCCCCCCCCCGCAAAGCATTTTAAAATTTTTTTTTCTTTTTACAAATTTCTAAGCAAATCTCAATAAAAGCAAATGTATGCATTAGTGTAAAGGTGGAATATTATACTTTTGACATAAAACAATCACAAATTACATTGGAGGAAACATGAAGAGTCGACATTGCCTAGGATTGAATTAGAAATCCTAATTTTCAAGTTATAAATAAAATAAAGTAAAACATTGTATTTCCTTTTCATGGATGTCAACCGCGATAATTTATGTCACTTCCCCTGCGATCAAAATGAAACATATTTATCCGAGTACCATGAATAAATAAGTAAATAAATCAATATACATGTATTTATATATCAGAGAGAGAAAAGAAGACGTGTATTGTTATATATATATGATTAAGTTTTGTATATATAAAGTTTTGTACTTATGCATTATATATATATATATAGTACTAGTGCACTTATTGATCCGTGCTGAAATAATAACGTTATTATTAAAAAGCCATTCTTAACATGGGGAGAGGAGGGTGTTTTGTAACTATTCTATACTTTAACCTTACAATTGAATGAAAAAACATATCATAAGACTTTAATTAACCTTGGAAATACGATTTAAAAAATAGCGCGGATCAGTAAGTGCACTAGCACCATATATATATATATATATATATATATATATATATATATATATATATATATAATGCATATATATATATTTATGTATATATGTGTGTGTGTGTGTATGTATATGTGTATATGCATATACATTACTAAAATAGGTATTTGTTCTTTTTATATACATACATACACAATATGACCTTAGGTATTGAACGTATATCTATTGCATGATAATTAAATGCTTACTTGTATATATATATATATATATATATATATATATATATATATATATATATATATATATATATATATATATATGCACCACACTTATGTCAATTCGTTATCTTTGCTAGAAATGTTAAATGTTTATATTCATCTTTTATGTACTCAAGTTCTGATTTTTGTTTCTTATTCAAATCGGCTAATTATCTCTTGATCTGTGTCTCCGTGTACGCACATACGTACATACATGGGGAGCGCGTGTGTTTGGGTGTGTGCGTCTGTGCGATGAGAGCCGAGCAGTGAAGTGAACTGCATTTTTATTTATTGTGCGCACTCTTGCTAATTGTCTTCTTGTGCATATTCCATAGATAAGTATGCAGACAAATCCTCTCTTTAATCTCTATTTACCTCTTAAAAGGATTTGGGTAAACAGACTAGGAGATTTCTATTCAATCCAGCCACAGTATTTGGGCATGAACAACATTGCTTTCTGCAACACAGATACATAGACACACATACATATATTCCGATTCTGATGCCTCTGTTCAATCTCGAAAAACAAAGGATACCCCCTGTAGGGGCAACTGCGCAATCCCCAAACACATCTCTCCTGAATGGACACTGTTTGAGTCCAGTGGCAAGAAGAAGTCCAGGACGATTGGAAACAATGCCGAGATAAGCTGAGAGCACATATAGCACCTGAAAGCCCCAAATGGTCACCCAGTTAGCACTGATCAGAAGAGTAAAAGAGATAGACTATCTCATTGAAAGATTCCTCTTCTGATTTTGATGTTAGGGATTTTTACAGTTCCATTAGTGTGGCTTAATGTCATGGTTGTTTGCCACATTTTTATATGCACAACCATGGTATCTTTGATTACTGGATGAAATTTATATAAATCTAGGCACCACAGTAGCTATGTGTGAGGATTTATATTTTTATATTATATGCCCTTTGGTAATCAATTCACGCCGTACTTAGATCTCTTTTTCTCATTCTTACAGTCCTCAAAGATGATGTTATTGATTAATAACTGGTCCTGGGTGCCTAAACCCTTCTTCCTGCACCCTTCAGAGGAGAGATTATACTTAGAAAAAAAAGAACAGTTAAAATAAGTGTATTCCAAATAATAACCCTTAACATCTAGCAGATGCGTTTCAAAATTATTAATAATTGGTTAATTAGTTTAGGAGTGAATCCTATATATAGAAATATATAAACATATAAGCGTTTCTAACTTTATGGCGATAGCATGAAAAATTTAAACGAACAAAACCAATTCAAGACAACATATCTTGCACAGAGAAATGGACTCAATATCTTTTCAGATAGGGTTATAACAATAAGTAATTAATTTGGCCTATCTTTTCTGCAGTGTCACTGTATTTCGGATCATTAAAAGTGTATCCGTGAAGATCTTATGATTTTTATACAGTTGTATATAAATTTAAACAGTGTGAACTCGTATTCCAATATATATATATAAAAGCAATATGAATTTCATTAATAAACTTCAGACGATGGGATGTATTGTGAAACTGCAGTAAAGTGTTATGTTAAGCAAAATTTGTTTTGCTTATTATCGTTATATATATATATATATATATATATATATAGATATATATATATATACTTCTGATGATCGATAAACCATAAAGTGTTTAGTATATTTTATTATCATTTATTATACACACACACACACACACGTGTGTATATATTAAGAGAAATAACATGCACTGTGAAAAGTATATGTTAACAAAATATATTGCTTTTATGAATATAGAATGAAATAAAAATGCCTGGTTCGTATTTATTTTTCTATGAGATATAAACAAAGATTTTGTTTATATAATTCTTTATTATTTGTTTATGTAGATGGACATATTTGTCCATTGTAACTGATTATTTCAATCATATATTCAAGTATATTTACTCTCTATACTTAGAAATTTTTATGCGAGAGTGTGCGTCTATATATATATATATATATATATATATATATATATATATATATATATATATATATATATATGAGTGTGTGTGCGTGCGTGCGTGCTTTATATATGCATATGTACATATATATATATTTGTATGTATATGTGTGCTTTAAATATTGTATATATTCGTATATGTATGCTGTATACATGTATATATTTGTATGTATATGTGTGCTTTATGTATATATATATATATATATATATATATATATATATATATATATATATACACAAGACTACCCGCGACCCGTTGCGTCAGTATATGTTATAGTTAGCTATATAATAGTGAGTATACAAAATTAATGTATAAACACGTAAAAATTTAATGCACGTGTGTGCAAAAACAAACGTGGCGACCAGTAAAAACCTATGCAATTTCGCACATGCAAAATTGTATGCCCACACGCACAAAAACAAATATGGCGAACAGTAAAAACGATACAGAATACATTGGATAATAAAGGTCTTAACATCATTTCCTTTAGATAAAATGAAAATCTTCTAAGTAAGAGGAGTGTAATCCATTGAAAAAAATTCGAAAAACGAAAAGAAAAAAAGGCAAGGAGAGAATGTGCATTGTATAGGTCCACACTAGTGTTTTGTGTGTGTTAACAACCTTAAAAATATCAAGAATAAATAATTTTTTTTTTTAATTTTTTTTTTTTTACTCAGTGATCACCACTATCAAGGCCCGGAAGCCACTCAAGGATAAGGGTTGTTGCAAGTACATTACGTTAGTGTGGAGATTTGATGAAGTGTTTACTTAAGGGGGCAGTTCATTAGGAATTTGTTAACATTGGACTTGAAGACATCCAAGTTGTAGTCCGGTGGGAAGCAGGCAGACGGAACAGAGTTCCACAGGCGTGCAGTTCTAAGAAAGAAGCTTTGTTCATGGAATCCGCGTTTTGATTTAGGCACAGATATAGAGTGGGTGAAATTTTTCACAGTGGATTCAGCTAGACGGGTGTTTTTCGTGAAAGATTGGCGAGGGGGGACCAGAGATTGGAGTTCAGACGAGCATCTGCCATGGAAATAACGATAAAACAAGGATAGGCTCGCAACGTCTCTTCTGTGGGAGAGAGGTTGCAGGGTAGAGAAAAGGGCATCCCCCACTAAGCCACGAAGTCTATTTTGTACTCTGTCAAGGCAGGATAGGCTGTTTTTAGCAGCTCCTGCCCAGATATGGCAGCAGTATTCCATCCTTGGACGTACTTGGCTTTTATATAGATAGAGAATTGCATCAGTAGTGAGATATCTTCTGGAGCGGTAGAAGGATCCCACCATCTTTCCAGCAGCCTTGGCAACAGACTTGATGTACATGTTCCATTTCAGATCAGGAGTAAAGGTCAAACCCAGAAGCTTGTCAATACACGGGGCCTCACCTAGACGAGAGCCATCCATCACAATTGATGCCAGATGGGGATCAGAGCGTTGATGATGTAAGGATAGGAGTTTGGTTTTGGATGCATTAAAGGTAACCAGCCACATTTTCCCCCACTGAACCACGCGCTCGAGATCAGAGGAGAGAGAATCAGAGAGAACTTTGTCATTTACAGCCTTTGATGTGTTGCCGTAGATGGTCGTGTCATCAGCATAGATGTCAACGAATGATTTAAGTATGTCATTGATGTAGATCAGGAAGAGAGTTGGGCCCAGGATTTATCCCTGAGGGACTCCAGCATTTATATTGCAGGCCTCCGATTTTTGTCCATCTACCACTACTCTTAACTGATTAAGTAATATTTAACAGTGAGACATTTTCAAAGCAAATCTTTAAAAAAAAAAATGACCCCCCCCTCACACACATTTTCAAGTGTTTCTACGTATTTTAAAAATATTTGACTTATGACTCCACCCCCACTCCATTTCCTCTTCCTGCCTCTACCCCCGCCACCAAGCTTTACAAAAATGCTAACGATTACATGTCTCACTACGTCACATTGAAGTGGGTCTCATTTTACGTTTGATTTATATAGGAACGTGATCCACTACTAAAATGGCCGTTGAAAAGTATGAGCTAAAAAAAGTACATTTGGATTTCTTTTTAAGAGGTAAATTACACTGGATTGGGTCATAAAAAAACCCCAAATATTTTTTTTAAATATGTAAATTGGCCAAGTATTTTTATTTTACATCAGAAAAAATATATTTGCTTTGATTTTTTTGTTTTGTTTGAAAACAATTGCAACTTGTTATAAAAAATACAAATAAAATAACCGTAAATAAATAATTTTGGCCACAAAAAAACGTATTTAAAAAAAAAAATAAAGTTCTAGTTTTAATCATGCACAACTTAGATAAAGAAAATATTTTTAAAAAACATGTAGGTGCACCTGAACAATCGGCACCCACCTTACAACTTTTCCCTTTTCATCTTTTTTCAACTATTTCTGCAGATTATTGGACACTAAGCCACCAGATTATAAAAAGAAATGGAAAATATCAATATTTAAAGATTTGGAAAGGGGGTCAGTTTCACATACAACATTCTAGTAAATCGATCCCCTATTTTCAGAACCAATTTACGGCCCCAATTTGACGTTGGTTCCTTTAGCGCCCCCCCCCCCATTATTATTATTATTATTATTTTGTTTTCTTTTTTTTTTGCAACTTTTCACTTTGAGAACAGTTTGGTCTACTTCTGCCTTCGTCATTATTTTTTATTTAGTCTACCCATTGGCCCTTAAAGGGTAAAATGAAAAATGTTCAAAATAAGAAGTGATTTTGAGAAAATGATGCATGGATTATGAGCTGAGTTCCACTTCTACTAAGGTTACTACATTACTTTCACTAATACCCTTTGGGAAGGTATGAATCTATATATCCTTTCTAAAATTAGGTCCTGGATATGACCTTAAACTACATCCGATGGTGAGGCTCCAGCTTGCGGGCTTTGGGGAGTGTGGAGCCACCCTTTAATTGACATTGCTCCCAGGTCCACTCTGACTCGGTGTGGTAGTACCTGTTAGGGTTCCAACTATGGGTTAAATAGAAACTGACTTGAAAAAAACTCCGAATATATTCTATTAAAAAATTGTTCTTTAAAATAACTGGATTTGGCATTAAATAACCTGAAAAGTAAGTAAACCAACCAACCAACCAACCAACCAACCAACCAAGCTTTCTCAAATTATAAGTTAAATAGTCGTAAAGACTCAACTCTCAATCCATGGTGGTACAATAAGCCAAGAAGAAGAGAAGAAAACTCTCCAATAACACTTGTGCTTATTCCAGCCTTGTCTCAATTATCTTGGATTTCTCCATGCCACTGAACTCTATCCATATCAGTTCAAGAGAAGTGCAGTGGGGTATATGCAATTGTTGCATTACTAAAGACCCCCTGTGAAGGTAACCTTACATAGGGTATCCATTATCTCTTGAGATTGAAAGGATACCAAATATAATATACGAGCTGGAACGATAGAATTGTCATCCTAGAAAAGACAACATGGTTCCATTTCCGTTTTCTTCTTTTTTCTTGCTGACCATCTACTAGTAGGCCAGTTGTGTAGAAATCGAAAGAGTAATAGAAACCTTTTATCATGTCTGAAAGTGGCATAATGTTCAGTGAGTGAGATCGGAGATGCATCACTGTACAATTTATGCTCTTTACCGATCCAAGTTATAACAACAGGACCATTGCCAGCACTCTCAAATTGCAAATCTGGACGGTTCATCGCTTGAGGGCACAGCTCAACAAAGTTTCCGGCCACAGTTATGCTCTTTGGTGTGGTTTCAAGTAAGGGCCACATCATGCCATCTCACATCTTTGAAGTCATTATGAAAGTCAACACCAAAGTGTATTTAAATGTTCTGAAGAGTGTGGTGATCCCCTGGCGCAATCAAGTGGCCGCTGGCAAACTCTTGGTGTGGTAGCACGACTCGGTGCCAGCCCACAAGTTCAAAGAGACCTATGCTTGGCTTCAGAAGGAGTACTACAACTTTGTACCGTTCTCTCACTGACCATCTTCTCCCCCAACCTGAACCCACTGGACTACTTCGTTTAGTCATACGTTGAGAACATCACCAACATGACCTCCTACAACACCAAAGCCAGCCTGATCATCGCCATCCGCTGAGTATTTCCTGCTGGCACATTAAAAAAAAGTATGCTCCAGTTCTAGACTCATATAGAGGTGTTGATTGCGGCTGAAGGCGGCTACATTGATTAGATGTCAGCTCTATTACATAATCAAGTTATCTGAATTGATTTTTTTAAGGAAAGTTTTAAAATAAAGCTGTAGCGTTCCTTTCTTTAGGGCGAAAACTTGATCGTTCCAATTAAAAGTCAAATATGAACAGGTAAAATTATAGAGGAATAAAAGGCGAATCAAATGAGGTATAGGCTGTTGAAATAGTTTCTTTTAATTTAGTTCAAATTTGCGTTTTTGGGAAAAATGACAAGTGCAGACTTTCTTTTTGACACCACTATATATATATATATATATATATATATATATATATATATATATATATATATATCAGATATTTTCAATAAATATTAATATTTTTTACATACAGACACTAGTATTTCATGCTTACGCAATCATCAGCTATAATTACTACTGGTTGCAAGGCTTGAACCCAGTCAACAAACTGAATCTTGGATTTGCTGGCTAGCGTTCATCTACTCGGCTATCAGAAATTAACATTTAAATAAAAGTGTATTAAGTTACTTATGAAGCCATGTAAGCATGCTTGTCATAAATTAAGTCTTTGCTGCATTTTTAGTCACTTACTCTTCAGATGTTCACCTTCAAAACATAGAGAAAGCATTATTTTGACAATTACATAGTTCATGCAACAAACAAACTCTCCCAAGAAGGGTCAAAAGTTTTTTTTAATCCATTATGTCAACACACACACACACACACACACACACATATATATATATATATATATATATATATATATATATATATATATATATATATATATATATATATATAATGATCTAATTACCACTTTTGCATAAGAATGAAAACATAGATATAGTGACTGTAGATATAAATATAAAAATTGTTAATATTTATTTTAAAATATTGTAGTTAAAAACCCATCTTAATAAAATTAATGTTGAGCCCTATGTGAGGAATTAAGATAAAGTGGTCAACTTTACCATAGAATATTCTCATAACTGTTTATTATAAACGACCATTAACATGGAAATCATAAGTATTTATTTCCTTCCATTTATGCGCTAGTTGCCGGTGACCTAGAGGAAAGGTGCTAGCCCGCAAAGTTAAGTGTGACTTTGTTGACTGAGTTCGCATCTCCTGACCAGCAGTAATTATCACTTTCTACACTGATGATTGCATAAGCATGAAACACTAGTATCTGAAGGTATAAAAATTGTTAATATTCAGTAAAGGATATTATATATGTCATCCACATACAGTACTGTTTCACTGTTTCACAGCTCATCAGTGCGGCTAGACAAGCAACTACCTCAAGCCAGGATCGAAACCCGATTGCTCAAACGACAGTCGGAACTTCTATCTGTTGTGCTATTTGGCTGCTGCTGCTGCTGCTGCTATGCGACCAGTGACTTAACAATGTTTTGACATTGTCCAAATACTTAAGCTCAATTTGTTTACACAAAGAGCATCACTTCTTACGCTAATGGTAATTTGTATATCACTTCCCAAAATGCTCAACCCATGATAGGAAGCATTATAGTTATCCACATACAGTACTGTTTCACTGTTTCACAGCTCATCAGTGTGGCTAGACAAGCAACTACCTAAGCTCAATTTGTTTATATATATATAAATGATGGGACGATTCCAATATTTTTGCCAATTCTAACACAATTACCGATTCTGTTCTAAATTCCCGATTCCAATACAATTACCAATTCCGATTCTTTATAAATCCCTAAATATTTTACTATAGAGTTGTTATTTTTCCCGTTTACCATAAAAACACATGTTAAATGTGCAGATATTTTCTCAATCATAAAAATTCACTTGTTGGGGGGGGGTGATCTATCGATTTTTGTTTTACCGGTAGTTTCAAATCAGTAAATATTTACTATTTTAACATAACTATCAGCAGTCGAAGATTTTGTTTAAAACAGAATCACATAATGAAGACAATCAAAAGAATCGTTTTTGGCATTGGAAAATAGGCACAAATTTTTCCAATTCTGATATCGATTCCGATACCTCCAGAAGTTCAGATTTTTCCAGTTCGTGATTCCGATTCCATTTAGTTGTCCAACACTAATATATATATATATACATATATATTGTATTTTGTGTACAGAAAGTTGTTAGATAAGACAAGTCATTGGTACCGTCGGTTTCAAGCCCGATAATTAGGACCGTTTAAGATATCCATATCAAGCTCTCTTCAGCCAATACTCGATAATTAGGACCGTTTAAAATCTCCATATCAAGCTCTTTTCAGCAAATACTCATCTCTGATGATGGTGATGAGAATTGGCTGAAGAGAGCTTGATGTGGATATCTAAAACGGTTCTAGTTATCGGGCTTGAAACCGACGGTACCAATGACTTGTCTCATCTAAGAACTTTCTGTACACAAAATACAAAATATAAATGTGCTCTTATTTTTCAGATTTTCCTTTTAATTGAGCACTCTGCTGGATTTCTTTTTCCCCCCCAAAACTAATATATATATATATTCTGTCAGTCTTTATAAAACACCCATGAATAAGACATGAATAATGATATCTATACACACACACACACACACACACACACACACATACACACACACACACACACACATAGATAAATGCATGGTATGCATACATAGTCAGTTGAAGAATAAGAGAGAAAGTTAGTCGATATAAGTTGTACCGATTAGATATTTGTTGATAATCATACCAAGTGATATATAAGTTTGTAAACTATAGACCTATTGTTAGAGAAAAAAAAAAAAGAAAGAATTTTTAAAATCTCAATTCTCATTAGAAGGATATATATCTCTGGAGTTTTCTCAGACCTCTTGCTGATAATTTGTCGTTTGCAGCCATTAAAGTAGAACCGAGTCTGGAAAGCACTCAGCTTCCCAACGTCCCATTCTCCCCTTCTCTACACCTTCACCCATCCACCCCACCCACACTTTTCCTCCCACACAACTTACATTCTTTGACTTATTTCATCATTCTTAATTTATATATATATATATATATATATATATATATATATATATATATATATATATATATATATATATATATTTTGAAGGTTCCCTGTTCTTTCTTGGTTGTTCATTAACTAGGCAGGTTGTTCTCTTGCACCCCCTTTTTTCTTCCTTCACCCCCGCCCCTCTAGGAATCACTCTGTCTTGTAGTGATTATTCCCTACCTCACTTCTCATCCCAATAAAATCTCTACCTTCTTTGATTACACATTTACAACATCTCTTTAGTTAATGGGCGGTTGGAGGGAGCATATGTTTTTTCTTCTGATGCAGTTCTTAATATACCATTTTGCATTCCTTTCCTGTAACTTTGTACTTTTTTTTTTTTTTTTGGTTTGTTTGCAATTTCCTTGTCTGGAATTCATTTTTGGCTGTAATTGATATATATATATATATATATATATATATATATATATATATATATATATATATATATAATGCAGATATGTATGTAAATGTACATGTACATATGTGCATTCATATATATATATGTATGTGTGTGTGTGTGAAAGTTTATGCATGTATAAGTATATATATATATGCATATATGTATTCATATATATATGTGTGTGTGTGTGTGTGTGTGTGCGTATTTAATATATATAATGTAGATATGTATGCAAATGTACATGTACATATGTGCATTCAGTGATATATATATATATATATATATATATGAAAGTATATGCCTGTAGAAATATATATATATATATATATATATATATATATGCATATGTGTATTCATATATATGTGTGTGTGTGCGTGCGTGCATATTTAATATATTTATATATATATATATATATATATATATATATATATATATATATATATATATATATATATTTAATCCAGGTATTCAAAAGATTAGAATCATTGAAGTCCAACAAGCGTTGTTGATAGTGCTCAATCAAAGAGAGTAAATTCATAATGTTTTATTTTCTTTATGTAAATATAGTCATATTTTGCTACGATGTGCAGACCGTTTCGGTCATTAATGATCTCATCAGGCAAGAAACATTTTGAAAATTAAAAAAAAAGTTCTTTAATTTTTTATTTTATTTTAGAGGAGAAAAATATTTTACCATGTCTAACGTATAACATGGTTTAGAGTTCTCATGGTTTTAAATCGGAAAGCAGAAAGTTTTACGACTGTTATCCGTTAAGAAAAGAAGGGGGTGTTAAAAGGTCGCTAGTGGGGAGGATGTATAACAGATTAGAGATAGTAAGAAAAAAGAGTGTGAGATAGAAAAAGATTTAGGAGATAACTTTTTAAGGGGCCGAATTAAACTTCATTTTTTAAATATTTTTTATATCAAATCAATCTTTTTTTTAATTTGTATCTTAATAAATTTGTACATTAATTTATGAAATTTATCAGATAGTATTTATTTTTACTTTTTGTTTGTTTATATGTATATGTACATGTATACATACACATATAAGCATATATTCACATAAATATTGTGCTTTTAATTTTTATTTATTTATTTATTCGTTTATTTATTTATTTTTTTTTTTTTTCTAAATCATTTGAAAGGAAGAAATCCTAATCAAGATTATTTACCATGGGTCTTCCAAAACTTTCAGAATTCTACCTAATATCAATTGTGATCTCTTTAGTTTGATAGTCATTTCTAAATTTTATATACTGTTTTTGAGAATCTAATTTATCTTCATAAAATTGTGTCATCTTCTTCAGTGATTTTTGTTATACATTTGAGAGATTTATTCATTAAATTATATTGTTGAGATATTTAAGTAAATTGGTGCATTAGGTGTATGTTTTATATATATATATATATATATATATATATATATATATATATATATATATATATATATATATATATATATAAAACATACACCTAATGCACCAATTTTGTTCTAATTAAATTATGAGATTATATAAAAGTTGCTAAGAAGATGTTCTGTATAATGCCTGCAGTTTTGGGAAGTTTCTGGTCTTTTATTGAGTAACTTATCTTTGTCCTTAAACATTGTGATAAAGAATTTTTCCATAAGACAGAAATAACATGGGGTGCTAAGGGAAGAATATGTTTTAGCTTTATTCATGATATTCCATTGTCTAGTTGATATTAGATTTTTTTCTAATTAGTTCGTTATAGTATACTGAAAGTGACGTTTTTATTTTACTGTTGGGATTTTCACATAAACTTATGTGACTTCTGAACCGTTCCTTGAAAGTATTCCCTGTCATATCGATAGCACTTATTAGTATTTGGGTGCGTTTCCGTGGAGATTTTTGCTTTGTACACTACCGACGTTATTAAACAAATTCCGTTTAGTGGGCATTCTTGTTTATTTCTGCAATTACAAGATTTAGTGATACTATTTTTATTTAATTCTGACATATTATTAAGAATCTTCATATTATGTTTCTTTATTATATTACTTAAAATTTTCTCTGCAGCTATAGTTTAATTTTACCGTATTTTCATTGAACATTTCATTGAGAATATTATTAGGTGGGAAGTGTTACTTTATGAGATCAAGGTATTTTTTCCTAAATTAGTTTTGATATTTAAACTAAACGGGGTGTGAACGATATAATTTTCTTTCTTCTCTTATTTCTGGGTGTTTCAGCATTAGGTGTATATTCTAGTTATGTATTTTTGTAACCATTGTCTTTAAGTACTTTATGATAGAACAGTTTGTGAGTGTTAAAAATATCTACACTAGAGGAATTATTGTTTATTCTTTTACTGATGGAATTTGGGATGTGTTTGATTATGAATTTTGGATGGCTTGAAAGTGGGTTTACATATATGAGGTCGGTATTATCTTTTTTATAGAGTGCATATATTTTATTCATTAAATCTAAAAAAATTAACAGTTTTGGTATTTAATACTATTTCCACTTTTAAATTAATTCTTCTAAAATCCATCGTCTCTGTACAAGTCTATATCTTCTATCTCACTGTCCTTGGTTAAATTATACAAGATATATAATTACATTAGGTCAGTCATTTTAGCAGAGTCTAGGGGACCCATAGAAACATCAAAAGGCGAACCTCATCTTTCACACATCGTCCCCACCAACAAACATTTAACTCCCCTCGTTTTCTTAATGAATGACAGCCGTAAAAGTTTTTTGCCTTCCAGTTTAAAATCATGAGAACTTTAAACCGTGTTATACGTTAGACAGGTAAAATGTTTTTCTTCTTAAAAAAAAGGTCTTAAATTTTTAAATTTTCTAAATTTTTTCTTACCTGATGAAATCAATAATGATCGAAACAGTCTGCACATATGACTATATTTACATAAAGAAAATAAAACATTATATATATATATATATATATATAATTATTTACTATAATAATTATTGAATACCTATAGACACTAGTGTTTCATCCTTTTAGGAATGATCACTGCAGGGTGTGATGATTAACACCAGTCGATAGATTTGAACCCAGCGACAGAAGCCATCCCTGGCTTCATTAGCAAGTATCTAATCCATTCGGCTACCGTTAACTGCGAGAAATGCTGTTGAATTTTAAACATTTATTTCGTTTAAATGTTTTTAACATCTGTCAGAGTGATATATATATATATATATATATATATATATATATATATATATATATATATATATATATATATATATATATGTAGTGCCACGCAAAAGTATTGGATACATTTTTTTTCATAAGTTTAATTAGGGTTCAAGATTTTACCTAAAATTTGGTGAATATATTCCTATTACTATTCTAACTAATATTTGGCATAGTAATTACAAAATTAAAGTTTAGAAAATTTATATTAAAGGAAAAATATAAATCAACTAACGCAAAAGTATTGAATACATTGATTTAATATTTGGTTGCATAGCCTTTATTGCGTTCAACAGCTCCCAATCGCTTTCTATAGTTGCACACATGTTTTTTGCAAAATATATGCAGGTATTTTGCGCCATTCTTCTTTGCAAAACTTTTCTAGTTGTTGAATATTTTGTGGATTCCTCTTGTGAACATTGATCTTCAATATTTTCCACAAATTTTTTATTGGGTTGAGTTTTGGAGACTGAATGAGCCAAATAAGAACGTCAATTCCGTTATTTCTAAGTCATTCTTTGGTTAGTTTGGCAGTATGCTTGGGATCATTATCCTGCTGAAACACGAAATTGCTATTATGTCCCAACAAATCAGCAGATTTCTGGAGGTTTTTCTCCAAAATCTCCCTGTACATACATCCATTCATTCTACCATTGATGATTTCTAGTTCACCAGTATCTTTGAATGAAAAACACCCCCATGCTATAATCGAACCACCGCCAAACTTTACCGTAGGAATGATATTCTTTTTGTTATAGGTGGTGCCATTTTTATGCCATACATGTGTTGCTGTGTTTCTTCCAAAGATTTCGATTTTCGTTTCGTCTGACCAGATTACCTTGTTCCAAAATTCTTGGGGTTGTTCCCCATATGTTTTAACATAATTTAAATGTGATCATACATGTTTAAGCTTCAATAATGGAACTTTTCTTGGGGACCTTGATACAAAACCTGCACAATTTAGAACTCTACTGATTGTATCCTTGCTCACATTAATTTCCGCTTTTCTGAGGTCGGTTTGAATTTTACCAGGAGTAAGAAAAGGTTTCTTTTGTACCTTTCTGCTTACCCACCTTGATTATTTTTCGTTTAATTATCTTGGCCGACACCATCCTGGAATATTTGCAACAGCTTTACCAGAGTTTTTAAACTTTCTAATAACGTTTCCAACTGTACTAAGTGGTAGATTAAGTTCCCTTGATATTATTTGATACCCTTTTCCTTCTTTGTACTTATCAATGATTTTTTGACGAATGTCTATTGACAACTCTTTAGTTTAAGGCATTTTTATAAATGAACTCGTTGAAGGAGTGAGCCCAAACTGGAAGAATTTTATAAAATGATTTTAATATAAATCTCTCTGATTGGTCAGTGATCACTCGTTTGCATTATTGCAACACGCTAAGCAAAAGTGATTTAAATTTATTTAGAAAAAGAATTTTTTAAAAGTGTATCCAATACATTTGCATTTGTTAATTCATATTTTTCCTTAAATATAAACTTTCTAAACTTTGATTTTGTAATTACTACTCCAAATATAATTTAGAATAGTGATAGGAATATACTGACCACATTTTAGGTAAAATCTTGAACCCTAATTAAAGTTATGAAGAAGAATATAATGTATCCAATACTTTGTGTGGCACTATATATATATATATATATATATATATATATACATATGTGTGTGTGTGTGTGTAAATGTCTCTCTCTCTCTCTCTCTCTCTCTCTCTCTCTCTCTCTCCTCCTCTCTCTCTCTCTAAATATATGTGTGTGTGTGTGTATATATATATATATAGCCATCCACATACAGTACTGTTTTGTTGTATTACAACTCATCAGTGTGGCTGGACTAGCATTTTTCTCATGTCGTGGATTGAACCTACAACCATTGCATTGATAGTTGACAGTTCTAACCTCTGGTCCATGAATCGGTGCTCATAAACACCTCATCAAATGTCTATTAAATAAACATTCGCCCATCGCCTTTACAGTGTTCGAGCTACTAGTTTGTTTACAAACAAAGAGTGAGTCTTGCTTAATAGCCAATATGTGTGTGTGTATATATATTCGAATGTGCGTGCATGTGCGTGTGTGTATATATATATGTATATATATATATATATATATATATATATATATATAAGAGCAACTAGTTAATAAAACCTGTGAAAAAACACTTTGAAAAAGAGTTAAAAACATATTTAATCTGAAAAGGAAACACTTAATAAGTGGATAGTCCTTAATCCGCAGAGTTTCAAAGAAATACTTTCCTTCTCATCAGAGGGTAGGAATTAGCAAAATGCAGGATCGGATTTTGCATACAAAAGTATTTGATGAAACTGCAAGTAATCAAAGATCTTATTTGATAACAAAAAGTGAAGCAGAGGGAATATGGTGAAGAAAAAGGTGATTACACGTGAATGGATAGACTGGTGAAAGGTAAATTATCCAATGACGGTAAAATCCAAAAATATAAATCCAAGAAAGTTAATTGAATTCCCATTTGCACAAGTAAAATCCAAGGAAATCACGTAATTGGAAGATGGTTCAAAATAATCCAAAAGGCCGAAATCCATGGAATAATTCACAAATATGTACAAGGAAAAGGGGAAAAAATTCCAATAATATTAATAAAAGAAAAATAAGATATGCGTTTGACACTACTGCCGAGACAAAATGTAATTAAGAAAGATCAGTGAAGAAGAAGAGAAAAAAATCAGTGAAGAAGAAGAGAGAAAAAAATTAAATGGTGATAGAATTAAATATAAAATAGAAAAGCAAATGTCAAAATGACCCAGACAAAATGATTTTAAAAGGAGCGAAAAATATAGGGCAAAAAATAGGTCAACTGAATGTACAGGTTATTACTTAAGCAAATGTCAGCAAGAGTTGTTAAAAGACGCTAAATAGAAAAAAAATTAATAAATAAATAAAAAAAAATAATAAATAAATAATAAAATATAAAATAAAAAATAAAAAAATTTTAAGAGGAGAGGATGGCCGGTATCTGCAAATTCCCGATAAAACAAGTAAGAATGTAAGTAAATGCATATAGTAAAATATGAGTAAATATACATACAGGATATGAATGTGTGGGTAGATTGATATATTTGATAGATAGGAATATTTAATGACTAAAACGGAAATTGCAGATAAAATAAGCGGTCAAGCAAAGAAGAAATAAAGAATTAAAATAAAGGATTAATAAGTCATAAAGTATTAAGAAAGCATGTAGAAAAAACGATAATGTTAAAGAAAAATTATATATCTATCTGAAAGGTTAAAGTAATAACTATGTAATTTCAAAATTACTAGAATTAAATTTAGACTTATGTTTACAGAAAGAGATCAGTTCGTTTTTAGAATTTATTATATTATTACTTTGAGGGGAAGTAATTATATTTATAGCTTCGGTTGTGCAGAGGCGACATGACTTGGAGCCTGGAGTATAAGACTTCATTTTTTATGATAGTCCATTTGATTGAGAAGAGGGTATTATTAGAGTTAAGTTTTTTTTATTAAAGTGGTTAGAGAAGTTCCTTGGTTATTATTAGAATTATGGTTGTTAAAAGAAGAGATGTGGTTTGATATTCTTTTCTTAATTAATGTTGAAGTAGCGCCGATATATGTATGTACTTTATTAAAAGCTCGAGGTCTGATATTAATTTGCTGATTTGTATTAGTTAAATAGTTTGAATTTTGTTCATAGTGTTCAACAAAGGGTGAGGCAATGATCGTACGAGGACTATTTTGGAGGGGATAATGAGTGTTGTTAGTGTTAGGATGGCTGTTAGGAGAAATATTATTATTCTCATTATTATTATTATTATTATTATTATTATTATTATTGCTAGTTGTATGATTGTAGATGGAGGGGCTGCTCGAGTGGTATATTGAATTAGTAACTATATATATATATATATATATATATATATATATATATATATATTAGTAACTATATATATATATATATGTGTGTGTGTGTGTAAGATGATGTATATGTATACTTGTATATTATGAATATATATGTAATGTATGTGTACATATGCGGTGTGCATGTATAAATAATTTAAATCAGCAAATATGTATGCAATATGTCCAATGGCTCCTAAGGTATTAAGCGGTTATTTATACCCAATATGACACATGTGGTTTGATGATGTGCCCGGAAACAATTGCGTACCTTACTTTATTCGACCTTTTTACATTTGAAGAAAACGATAAATAGAACACGCGGTCACTCAGCGATAAGAGAAAAGCACCTTGATAAAATGTTGGATCGAAAATTTTCACTATTCTTTGAGACTCCCAGAACAAAAAATAAATAAACCAACGTAAAATAAGAAGAGGTCATGTAAAAAAAATATCTTTTTTTCTCCTTCAATCTAATATAGATTTCTTACCACGAAAAGAATTAAAAGATAAAACACAGAAAAAATATAAAATAAAAGCAGAAGAATACAGAGTATCAGTCTTAGAAAAGTTGTTTCCTTATAGTTGTGTGCTCAGGTGTCCTCTCCAAGAATCTGATGTCAGAATCCTCTTTGATGGGTGCAGGTTACAAGCAGAGAGATGAAAAGATAATTTCTTCCCCCCCCCAAAAAAAAACGATCTTTGATCATTTTTACATTTTTTGCAATTTTATATTATTTTATGTGTGTGTGTATGGGGGGGGGGCTTCTATCACGTGTATTTTCTCATATTTAGGCAATTAGTTACTTATATATATGTATCTCTCTCAATATATATATATATATATATATATATATATATATATATATATTTGTCTTTACATAAGCGCATAAGCAGTAGTTTGTTGCTACACAGTCATGAGCATGTTTCGGTCTACTAGTATTTCGTTTTCGAAAATAAGGGTTGTTGCCTGATGAGGTCTCTAGTAAGTAAATACTAGTAGACAGAAACATGCTCATGACTGTGTAACAACAAACTACTGCTTATGTAAAGACAAATGTAACTTGCTCTACTTCTGTATTGAGCACTCTGATATGAACCTCGTTATATTTCACTGGTTACTCTACATTACTATACACTCTTCAGTCTGGTGTTTTACAACTGAGTTACGAAACCTTGTCAAATGTTATTTATTATTTTTTTTTTTACACAGTGATCACCACTTATCAAGGCCCGGAAGCCACTCAGCGATAAGGGTTATTGCAAGTACAGTACGTTAGTGTGGAGATTTGAACAAGTGTTTACTTAAGGGGGCGGTTCATTAGGAATTTGTTAACGTTGGACTTGAACACATCCAAGTTGTAGTCAGGTGGGAAGCAGGCAGACGGAACAGAGTTCCACAGGCGTGCACTTCTAAGAAAGAAGCTTTGTTCATGGAATCCACGTTTTGATTTAGGCACAGATATAGAGTGGGGGAAATTTTTCACAGTGGATTCAGCTAGACGGGTGTTTTTTGTGAAAGATTGACGAGGGAGGACCAGAGAGTGGAGTTCATACGAGCACCTGCCATGGAAATAATGATAAAATAAGGATAGGCTCGCAACGTCTCTTCTGTGGGAGAGAGGTTGCAGGATAGAGAAAAGGGCATCCCCCACTAAACCATGAAGTCTATTTTGTACTCTGTCAAGGCAGGATAGGCTGTTTTTAGCAGCTCCTGCCCAGATATGGCAACAGTATTCCATCCTTGGACGTACTTGGCTTTTATATAGATAGAGAATTGCATCAGTAGTGAGATATTTTCTGGAGCGGTAGAAGGATCCCACCATCTTTCCAGCGACCTTGGCAACAGATCAGGAGTAAATCGTTATGCACGATTTTATCTCTTTTAAATAAAAGATCTGTTGTTGTTATCTTTTCAAGCAATATTAATAGTTTGAAGCGCTGCTTTTTTGTTTTTTTTTAATTTAATTTTACTACATAAGCGATGATGGAGTTACTTTCTCTTTGTTTTTGCATATAAATGCGTAGCTCCTTTTATGGATAGGATGTATTTATTTATTTGTCTATTTCTATTTAAAATTTTTCAATATTTCAATATTTTTATAGGCATTGCAAATTGTGTAGTCATAGGTTTGGGCCTTAATCCAAAAGTTTAGCCATGCTGACGACATGCTGATAGCTAGAAACACGTGTGTCCATGGAGTATTTTTATGCATGTAAAACTATATATATATATATATATATATATATATATATATATATATATATATTGTGTGTGTTTATATAGGCAGCATTTTTTCATTTAAACAAACATTGTTAAAGATGACAGAGAGCTCTCTTTCTACAGTTAAGAACAGATTGAAGGAATTTAATTTGCGAGGCTGAGTTCAAAGATGCAAGCCAATGATTTCTGTAAAGAACAGAAAGTGCCGTCTGGACTTCGTCAGATGCAATGAAGATCACTACTCTTCATAGTGGTCGAAAGTGATTTTTAGCAGCGAAACAAGTTCAGTAGTCTAGGTAGCGATGGTAGGCAGTACATCCGTTGAAGGAAGGACGAAGAATTTAATCCTAGATTAAGTTTCAATGCGGCAAGGTGATGAAGGTTCAGTTTTGGTGTGGGGTGTTATTAGTGTCAATGACCAGGGCCTATAGGTCGTTTGCAAGGTCGAATTAATTTAACCAAGTACATCAATATGCTGACTGAGCATTTTATATCCTACTTTGGTCGGAATTTGGATGATAATCCCATCTTCATTCAAGATAATGCTTCCATTCCCACAGCTGAGAATGTGAAGAGGTTCCTTGCAGAGCATGATATGCAGTGTTTGTATTGGCCTGCACAATCTCCAGACCTCAGTCCTATCAAAAACGTATGGCATTACATCAAGCAACAGCTACGCAATGATAAAATTTCAAATCTGGAAGAACTTTAGACAAAAATTAAGGAGAAGTGGGATGCCCTTTCACTGTAGTATTGATGCAGACTAATTCAAGAGAATGCCCTGAAATTCGGAGGCTGTCAAATTGCAGAAGGACTATGCTGCTAAATATTAATTAATTCATTGTGTTCCGGTTCTATTTGTGTTGCAATTGTGTTCTAAAGTTACATTTAAATAACTATTTTCCATTGCCCTCTTCTCTACCCTGCAACCTCTCTCCCACAGAAGAGACGTTGCGAGGCTATCCTTGTTTTATCGTTATTTCCATGGCAGGTGCTCGTCTGAACTCCAATCTCTGGTCCCCCCTCGCCAATCTTTCACGAAAAACACCCGTCTAGCTGAATCCACTGTGAAAAATTTCCCCCACTCTATATCTGTGCCTACATCAAAACGCGGATTCCATGAACAAAGCTTCTTTCTTAGAACTGCACGCATGTGGAACTCTGTTCCGTCTGCCTGCTTCCCACCGGACTAAAACCTAGATATCTTCAAGTCCAATGTTAACAAATTCCTAATGAACCGCTCCCTTAAGTAAACGCTTCATCAAATCTCCACACTAACGTAATGTACTTGCAATAACCCTTATCCCTGAGTGCCTTCCGGGCCTTGATAAGTGGTGATCACTGTGTAAAAAAAAAAAAAAATTGTGCGGAGTTTCTTTTTGCCTTCTCGATTTGAAGTTAATTTTTTAAAATTGACGTGAACACTAGGATACTTCAATTAAAAGTCAAATATAAACAGGTAAAATTATAGAGGAATAAAAGGTGAATCAAATGAGGTATAGGTTGTTTAAACAGTTACAATCAATTTAGCTTAAATTTTCGGTTTTCGAAAAAATGGCAAGTGTGAACTTTCTGTATATATGTATATTGATATACAACTTTTTTTTAGCAATTTTATAAGTTCCGAATCACAGCAACTATTGATCAGAAGTTAACAAATGAAGACTCGTTGGAAAAGTAATGACCTGACTTGCAAAGTGGGTTATATGACATTTGCCTTTGAGGTTGTACATTAAGGGGATCATCCATCATCCAGAGCCTATTTGTGGCACTTTTTTACAGCCATAAAATTTCAATCATAGTCATTTGTTTTCCTAGTTTTGCATATGAATTACAAAATATCTGATATTTCCCCAAATGGAAGGGAGACTAAAACTTGTTGCTATGGTTTCAAATGATCTGAAATAACAGCAAGGGGAGACTTGATTCCAAGTATTTCTCATATTTTATATTTCCCTTCTTTGGTTTTCATACATAAAGTAAATTTCACAGTGTATAAGGATTATTTGATACTGGAGATATTCATAATTGTACCCTATTTCCAAAAGAGGGGAGATATAACATGAGAAATATTTGAAATCAAGTCTCCACTTGCTGTTATTTTAGATGATTTGAAACCATAGCAACGAGTTTTAGTCTCCCGTCTATCAAGGCCACAAGGCCAGAAGTTTTGGGGATATATATATATATATATATATATATATATATATATATATATATATATATATATATATATATATATATATATATAATCAGACACATTCTTGCTGCACATACTAAGGAATGTTTAAATTAACTGAGAATTGTATATTCTTCATTATACTTTATTTTGTCTCTATATCTTCATGTATTTACGCATACATATGTTCATATATTATAATGAACAAGTTGTTTCTTTAAACGAGGATATGAATAGGCTTCCTTGTGTTAATTATCTCATTTATGCATTCATCAGTAGCCGTTTTTATATGTCATTAAATGTAATACGCTTAAAAAAAAACATGTTAGAATTAACAAAAAAGTAAAAAGAGGGTTTCCTTTTTATAAATATGCAGAATAATTCTGGATGTACAAATTAATTTGCCTTTTCTAATTTTTATATACAAAATTGTGTTAGAAAGTTCAGACTCTAAAGGAATTTGAATTTCACTTATATTGATAACCTTTTCTTTGCTCCTCCTTCCTATTACATCTTTCGCACAAAAGAGGCGTTACAAGTCCTTCTCTGACGTTTCTGGATATTTTAGATGAGAATTAGTTATTCGTATTATTGTGATTCATCAGAATACTGTTCTCATCTTGAGGGTGATTTTCACAACATTTCGGTCGATGTAACCTTCGAACTTCTTCAGGTGTATCTTGTCAGGAATTTGGACAAGATACACCTGAAGAAGGTCGGAGGTTACATCGACCAAAACGTTGTGAAAATCACACTCAAGATGAGAACAGTAGTCTGATGAATCCAAATAATACAAAGTCCTTCTCTGTTCTATTGTTATTTTTGTGGCAGGTGCTCAACTAAGCTGCAATATATTGTCCCCCCCCCCTCTGTACAACAAAGACTCGTCTCGATACAACCACTGACAGCAGTTTCCTTTACTCTATATCTATGCCTAAAACTAAACGAAACTTCCATGAGCAAAGTTTCTTTCCTAGAACTGTCTGTAGAACACAATACTACAGGATTACCTTCCAGCTGAATATAACATGATCACTTTCAATCCAATGCACACAAGTTGTTATTGTACCGTTCTCTTAAATAATAAAATCCAAGTAATTTTCACCATTACTGATCGCCACGGTGTTGTCTAACCGACCACTTGACACTCATCACCGCTTATCAGCGAATGGCTTTTGGGCCTTGATAAGTGGTGACCACATTGAAATAAAAAAACATATCTTTGCACATCCCCACTCTTCTATCAGCAAAGAACTTTTAGTATGTTTGGGTGACAAATGAGATCGTACACACATTTTTTGAACTTATATATATATATATATATATATAATTATAAAACTCAAATGAACTTGTAACGATGTATGTAACCCACTTTCCGTTTTATGACATCCAGTTGCGCATGCGCGCATGACCTGCACACTGAAATATTAACGTTATTATTTCGAAATTATTATTTAACATGGGAAAAGTGGGGTTTAAAATAACTTAAACGTAATACAGAAATGAACGATGTAAAATAAAAAGCAGATATATCAAAATTTGAATTTAACTATAATAAGTATTATGGTATCTGTTCAGTGCAATAAGTATGGCCAACCACTTATAATTCAGTAACTGTAATTTTTTTTTTCAAAATAATCAATTATAATGAACAGAACGGCTCATAGGAATCTATCTATATTCTTTTTTCATTTTAATATACTTTCATAGAAATGTTTCTGTTATGTAAAAAAAAAAAAAAAATTTCTTTACATCACAAGTGTCACGCTCATACATGAATTCCATAGCTAATATAACATACTGACCCAACGGGTCACGGGTAATCTAGTATATATATAATTATTATTATTACTATCATTTTTTTCCAGAGGTTAAGTACCTATTTACCTATTTACTATGCCTCCCCACGGGACAGAGTTAGACACCAGGGTCGTTTTTTAACGTGGAGAAAAGGTACAAAAATAAAAATTGTCTCAGTCGTGAAGGATTTCTCCTCCACCGAAAGAGAACAAGAAAATGAAGTGCAGCATCTGAAGAACAGATGGTATTTATTTGCTCCCCCACCGAGCAAATTAGGCACAAGGCCAATTTTTAATGTGAGGAGTGAAGGGAGGGGGAAGGGAAAAAGGGGACCAGCTCCCGAGAGGTGGGAAATGGGAGCTGGTTAATGGTCAGGCATGTGGGGTTGCCCCCACATCTGGTCTTTGCTAGTCATACCTAGTCATAGCTTGCAGCATCTGCCGGAACAGATGGTGTTTATTTGCTCCCCCACTGAGCAAATTAGGCACAAGGCCGTTTTTAATGTGAGGTAAAAACCAGCTCCCCTAAAAGTAGGCAAAAAGGGGGCACTCTGGTTACCAAAAATAATAATTGTCCCAGTATAGAGGGTTTTCCCCTCCATTGACTGGTACAAATTATCTTAAGTGCAGCATCTGCCGGAACAGATGGTGTTTATTTGCTCCCCCACCGAGCAAATTAGGCACAAGGCCGATTTTTAATGTGAGGAGTGAAGGGAGGGGGAAGGGAAAAAGGGGACCAGCTCCCGAGAGGTGGGAAATGGGAGCTGGTTAATGGTCAGGCATGTGGGGTTGCCCCCACATCTGGTCTTTACTAGTCATAGCTAGTCAAGCTTGCAGCATCTGCCTGAACAGATACTACACTTTGATTTGGTTTATTTGCTTCCCCACTGAGCAAATTAGGCACAAGGCCGTTTTTTAATGTGGAGAGAGAGGGAGGGGGGAGGGAAAGGGGGATCCAGCTCCCGAGAGGTGGGAAATGGGAGCTGGATAGTAACTGTGGTCTGTAGGGTGATCCCTACATTGACCAAGTTCAGATATGTGGGATTAACCCCACATATGGTCTTTGCTAGTCATAGCTAGTCCTTGCTTGCAGCATCTGCCGGAACAGATGGTATTTATTTGCTCCCCCACCGAGCAAATTAGGCACAAGGCCGATTCTTAATGTGAGGGGTGAAGGGAGGGGGAAGGGAAAAAGGGGACCAGCTCCCGAGAGGTGGGAAATGGGAGCTGGTTAAAGGTCAGGCATGTGGGGTTGCCCCCACATCTGGTCTTTGCTAGTCATAGCTTGCAGTATCTGCCGGAACAGATGGTATTTATTTGCTCCCCCACTGAGCAAATTAGGCACAAGGCCGTTTTTAATGTGAGGTAAAAACCAGCTCCCCTAAAAGTAGGCAAAAAGGGGGCACTCTGGTTACCAAAAATAATAATTGTCCCAGTATAGAGGGTTTCCCCTCCATTGACTGGTACAAATTATCTTAAGTGCAGCATCTGCCGGAACAGATGGTATTTATTTGCTCCCCCACCGAGCAAATTAGGCACAAGGCCGACTTTTAATGTGAGGAGTGAAGGGAGGGGGAAGGGAAAAAGGGGACCAGCTCCCGAGAGGTGGGAAATGGGAGCTGGTTAAAGGTCAGGCATGTGGGGCTGCCCCCACATCTGGTCTTTGCTAGTCATAGCTAGTCATAGCTTGCAGCATCTGCCGGAACAGATGGTATTTATTTGCTCCCCCACCGAGCAAATTAGGCACAAGGCCAATTTTTAATGTGAGGAGTGAAGGGAGGGGGAAGGGAAAAAGGGGACCAGCTCCCGACAGGTGGGAAATGGGAGCTGGTTAAAGGTCAGGCATGTAGGGTTGCCCCCACATCTGGTCTTTGCTAGTCATAGCTTGCAGTATCTGCCGGAACAGATGGTATTTATTTGCTCCCCCACCGAGCAAATTAGGCACAAGGCCGATTTTTAATGTGAGGAGTGAAGGGAGGGGGAAGGGAAAAAGGGGACCAGCTCCCGACAGGTGGGAAATGGGAGCTGGTTAATGGTCAGGCATGTGGGGTTGCCCCCACATCTGGTCTTTGCTAGTCATAGCTAGTCATAGCTAGTCATAGCTTGCAGTATCTGCCGGAACAGATGGTGTTTATTTGCTCCCCCACTGAGCAAAGTAGGCACAAGGCCGTTTTTAATGTGAGGTAAAAACCAGCTCCCCTAAAAGTAGGCAAAAAGGGGTCACTCTGGTTACCAAAAATAATAATTGTCCCAGTATAGAGGGTTTTCCCCTCCATTGACTGGTACAAATTATCTTAAGTGCAGCATCTGCAGAACAGATGGTATTTATTTGCTCCCCCACTGAGCAAATTAGGCACAAGGCCGTTTTTAATGTGAGGTAAAAACCAGCTCCCCTAAAAGTAGGCAAAAAGGGGTCACTCTGGTTACCAAAAATAATAATTGTCCCAGTATAGAGGGTTTTCCCCTCCATTGACTGGTACAAATTATCTTAAGTGCAGCATCTGCAGAACAGATGGTATTTATTTGCTCCCCCACTGAGCAAATTAGGCACAAGGCCGTTTTTAATGTGAGGTAAAAACCAGCTCCCCTAAAAGTAGGCAAAAAGGGGGCACTCTGGTTACCAAAAATAATAATTGTCCCAGTATAGAGGGTTTTCCCCTCCATTGACTGGTACAAATTATCTTAAGTGCAGCATCTGCAGAACAGATGCTATTTATTTGCTCCCCCACTGAGCAAATTAGGCACAAGGCCGTTTTTAATGTGAGGTAAAAACCAGCTCCCCTAAAAGTAGGCAAAAAGGGGGCACTCTGGTTACCAAAAATAATAATTGTCCCAGTATAGAGGGTTTCCCCTCCATTGACTGGTACAAATTATCTTAAGTGCAGCATCTGCAGAACAGATGGTATTTATTTGCTCCCCCACTGAGCAAATTAGGCACAAGGCCGTTTTTAATGTGAGGTAAAAACCAGCTCCCCTAAAAGTAGGCAAAAAGGGGTCACTCTGGTTACCAAAAATAATAATTGTCCCAGTATAGAGGGTTTTCCCCTCCATTGACTGGTACAAATTATCTTAAGTGCAGCATCTGCAGAACAGATGGTATTTATTTGCTCCCCCACTGAGCAAATTAGGCACAAGGCCGTTTTTAATGTGAGGTAAAAACCAGCTCCCCTAAAAGTAGGCAAAAAGGGGTCACTCTGGTTACCAAAAATAATAATTGTCCCAGTATAGAGGGTTTTCCCCTCCATTGACTGGTACAAATTATCTTAAGTGCAGCATCTGCAGAACAGATGGTATTTATTTGCTCCCCCACTGAGCAAATTAGGCACAAGGCCGTTTTTAATGTGAGGTAAAAACCAGCTCCCCTAAAAGTAGGCAAAAAGGGGGCACTCTGGTTACCAAAAATAATAATTGTCCCAGTATAGAGGGTTTCCCCTCCATTGACTGGTACAAATTATCTTAAGTGCAGCATCTGCAGAACAGATGGTGTTTATTTGCTCCCCCACTGAGCAAATTAGGCACAAGGCCGATTTTTAATGTGAGGTAAAAACCAGCTCCCCTAAAAGAAAGGGGGCACTCTGGTTACCAAAAATAATAATTGTCCCAGTATAGAGGGCCTCCCCTCCACTGACTGGTACAAACCATCTTAAGTGCAGCATCTGCCGGAACAGATACTACACTTTGATCTTAGCCAAAAGGCCAGAGGTTAAGTAACAAATGAAGTTTAACAACGTTAATACAAGAGTGCTCAGTGTCGAAGTAGAGCAGAGTATACTCTTTATTTGTTTTTACGTAAGCAGTAATGTGTTGCGATACAGTCATGAGCATGTTTTGATCAGTTAGTAACAAGAGACCTCTTCAGATGATACAGGTTATATGAAAGTAAAGTTTGCAATAAAAATATCAGGTCTTGCTCGTCACAGGAAGTTAATATCAGGAGATTCCGTAAAATGTTGTGAAAAATAAATTTCGGTTATGTGTGTGTGTGTATATATATATATATATATATATATATATATGACCAGATTTTATTCTTAAGCAAGATTACTAAATATCACTTTCATCACAGATTTTAAATTAACATTTCCTTATAAATGGTTTGCCATAGATATGGTTTATTAAGAACTTGGTCTGAAGAAACTCAATTTATTACAAATGAAGCTGAAACATATCTGCAAATGTGCTGGCAAAATTTTTATATAAATAAAAATTTATGTATCTCTCTCTCTCTCTCTCTCTCTCTCTATATATATATATATATATATATATATATATATGAAGGGTAGTTCCAAAAGTGATGACTCCTATTTTTCAAATCAAATGTTGAAGTGCTAGAAAGACGGAAGTAATACCATTAAAATTAGCAACCTTTTGTGCTCCAAAATTTATTTTCTACATAGTTACCCTCATTCTCAATGCACTTTTACAAGGAATTCAATGACGCATCTCTGTTTCTGATGTACGTCCATGGCAGGAATTGCTTTTTTATAGTCTCACACTGTCAATATCTGCAATAGAGAGGGATGAAACTTTCAGGTTATGAATGCATAAGTTCAGTCATCATAACACTCCAATTTGTAACCTCCTCTGATGCATTCAGGCAGAATTAAAAAAAAAAAATAAGGAGGCATTACCTTTGGAGCATACCTCGTGTATATACATATATAATGTGTGTATATGCTCTAAAATAAAAGATGAACGTTATCCAATTAAGTTCAAACTAGCCGGAGGATTGCAATTTTAAATTCAATATCAGTATTTATTTGAAGTAGATTCTAATTAATTACTGCTTTTAAATGAGAAAATTTCACTTTTTTTTTAATTATTAAACTCGTATCAATTCTATTTTTGTTAATTCATTTCATTGAAACATTTTGAAATACGTTTTTTTTTATTCATTTAATTTTATTAACAACAACAAAAAAGTAAATCTTGAGGAAAAAAGATAAATTTGTCAATATGATTTTCATATTTTCTACCAAAATTTCCTGAGAATTGAATTTCTAAGAAACAATATTGATTCAGATTCAGATGGTTTGTCGGCTTTAATTTATAATCAGCTTGAATTTCTATTTAGAAAAATTATCAGTTTATCTTGATGGATAAAATGAAATTAAAATGAAAACTCATCTCATATTTGTTTTTATAGTTATTTGAGTACGATCAACCAACAGTGTTCAGTTAGCAGATTTACACATTTCCCCCACTTTCTCTTTTTGGGTTAAGCACTCTGCTAAATGATATTACCAACCATCATTAACGATAATGCAAAGCTCATTGTAAAAATACAAATGTACCCGAAATGTTAGAAACACCAAGTATTAACGGGCCAAGATCGAAGTGTAGTACCTGTTCTAATACTACACTTCAATTTTTTGTTCTCGGTTAGTGGAGGAGAAATCCTTCACGACAGAGACAATTTTTATTTTTGTTCCTTCCCCCACATTAAAATCCAACCTTGATATCTAACTTTGCCCTCGTGGGCAGGCAAGTAAACAGGAACACTAACTATCAACTAGATGGTCATAGGTTTGATTCTGGTTTCAAGCAGCTGCCTTTCTAGCAATACTGAGGAGGTGTAATATAGCGAAACAGTCCCGCTGTGAATTTTTATATCTCTCTTTCTATATAAATCTTTTCGAAGGGCATACATTTTTTTTTTATTTCTACAAATATTTTTTGGCTATACATTTTAGGACATGTTTCAGTTAGAACTGGATATCAGCTGAAATTCTTCTGGACATTATTTGATATCTATTTTGTATCATATAGTGGTTTGAGCAAGTTCAGATCGTTTTCAGATGGAACTGAAATATATATGCAAATGTGTAGCCAAAATGCTTGCTTGAATATTAAATAAATATATGGCTCATTCAGTATTGAGCACAATTATATAAATACAGTAAGGATTTGCTGAATTATACTTTTTGGTGATCATAAACACTTACATGGATAATATATATATATATATATATATATATAGGCAAATGGGGCAAAAGGCGGCTTTGTGGCTGGGTTCGAATCTCATGACTCGCAGGAAGTGTTACCTTATGCTGATGATTGTATGAGCATGAAACATTAGTGTCTGTGGGTATAAATTAATAATTATTATTTAATTATATACACATATATATATATATATATATATATATATATATATATACAGTCATCCACATAGAGTACTGTTTCGTTGTATCACAACTCATCAGTGTGGCTAGGCATACACCTTTTCCCAGCCCTGGATCGAACCTACAACCATCGTGTTGACAGTCGGCAGCTCTAACCATCGGACTAAGAATCAGTGCCCGTCAATATTTCTCCTCAAATGCCTATTAAATTAGCATTTGCCCGTTACACAGGGCTCAAACTGTCAGTTTGTTTACAAACACACAGTAGGCTTCGCTTAATCGCTTAAATATGTGTCGGGTGAAAATATATTTACAAAGTGCTCAACCTAAAGAGGGGTGCTTATTAGTCATCCACATGTAGTACTGTTTCGTTGTATCACAACTCATCAGTGTGGCTAGACATACACCTTTCAGGTTAACAAGAAATTTTATGCAGTTTTAAATTATGCAGTTCATAAACGCCTTTTTAAAATTCCAAAGATTTTACGCTTTACTTTCACATATATATAACAAATATATGTTGTCATAGATATATATATATATTTGCTGTACCTACACAGCATTGCTTAAGATGCTGTGATGAAGTCATTTTAGTAGTTAATTTTTATTTCTGTGCGTGCATTTTTAAACTTCAAGTAGGTAATTCTATCATATTCTCCCATTCAAAATGAGTTATTTTTTACTGACTTTTACTTATAACTGATTATTTAAAAATTTCTAATATTTATAGCTGTATCAACTGAGTTACTAATTTTTAAAATAAATTGTAGTAAAGTACATCATTATCAATAACATGTTACAACAATATTATATGAAAATAGACTTGTCAGACGGAGTACTGTTGCCACATCTGGGAGGGTGCTGCTCAGAGTACAAAAATGACTTAAAAATCTAGTGGTCGCCTCCTATATTTTTATTACCTTCTCACAGAAGAGACGTTGCTAGTCTTTCTCTATTCTATCATTATTTTTATGGCAAATACTCAACTGAGCTTCAATCTCAAAACTCGTCTAACTACAACCACTGTCAATAGTTTTCTTCTCTCTCTTTCTCTCTCTCACACACACACACACACATTCCCTCTATCTCTATCTGTGTCTAAAATTGAATGAAACTTTCATGAGCAAAGGTTTTTTCTTAGAACTACACAATGCCATGGGACTGCTTCCCAACTGACTACAAAATGCCCGTTTTCAAGTTCAATATAACAAATTTTTGTTGAACTGCCCTCTTAAATAATCAAATTCTGCCCACACAACACCATCATTACCAATCATCACACCGTCCACCTGACACTCATTTACCCTCGAGTGGCTTTTAGAACTTGATAAACAGTGACACTTTCGTAAATAAAAAGAAGAAAAGCAGAGTTATATTTTCAGCTTTAATGCTATCTAGGTCTGGCTTTAAAAATTCGATAAGATAACTTTATATGTTAGATCGTGCCTACGCGTTAGGCATGTATCATACCTCTTGCATAAGATTACATCTTTTAAATACGGTTTATTGCTCAGATATAAAAAAAATAGGTACGAAATATTTATATTGATTTTGAACACAAAGAACTTTGGGATTAAATCTCTTTTTATTGTTGGACTTAATTTATTCTATCAGATAGTTATTAATGTTATATGTGATATCTCTGTCTTTTCCAATGTTTGCCTTTTGTGCTTAGCGCAGCATTTCTGGAAAAGCTCCTGTTGATTTCATTTGCTTAAGCAAAGTCAGAGAGCCATGAAAGTTAATTATCAGCTGCTTTGCTATTAATTATTTTTTTGCTGTTTTATTTGTACTTTTTCATTATTTATTATTCATGGCCAGCTTAATGTTAGCTCAATTCGAAAGATGAAGCAGGAAAAAAATTGGTTATTGTTCTCATTAAATATAATTATTACAGTCATTAGTCTGTATCATATTACTCGTTCGTATTTGCTCTGTAACCAGATGTTATATTTACACACACACACACACACACACACACACACACACACACACACACACACACACACCACACACACACACACACACACACACACACACACACATATTTGTCGAGGCTGGAAAATTTACAAACAGATAAACTGACAAAAAAAGAAAGAAAATAATGTAATATCAAAAGAAAGATGTTATAGGGTAGCCACACTGAAGAGCTATAAATACAGCAAAACATGCTACATAAATAACTATTTTATCTATGAATAAATATATAGACGCCCCTAAATAAGGCGACATAATGCATGTAAAGTAGTTAACTCTCTCTCTCTCTCAATCATTTAGAAGCAAATTACTATAAGATAGTATTTTTGATTGTCGTATATCTCCCCACAATATCTGACAAATACGGCATAATCATGTTGACATATCAGTTCCCGCTCGATCACCGAAGTTAAGCAACGTTGAACCTGGTCAGTACTAAATGGGTGCCGATTTGAGACTTCCAGGAACTGTATGTGCTTTCCGCTTATCTTAGCATTGTTTCCAGTCGTCCTGGACTTCTCCTTGCTACTGGACTCAAACAGTGCCGATTCAGGAGAAATGTGGTTGGGATTGCGCAACCCTTGCCTCACAATTAAGCATGCAGCTGCCCCTGCAGGGAGTATCCTTTGTCTTTCGAGACTGAATGGAGGCATCAGTGTCATCATATCTGGCAAATAGAATTTTTTTATTTGATTTTGTGAAGTGATAAAAATTACAAACAGTTACACTGACAAAAAAAATAGTTTTAAAGAAAATATTATATGGTACTGAAGAGTAATAGTTACAGTGAAACATGTGTACGTAAATAACTATTTTACTTATAAATAAATATATACGTCCCTAAATGGGACAACTTAATGCATATGAGACATTTAACTCCTCAATCACTTAGGAAGCAAATCACCATAAGATTTAAATTTTGGTTCTCGTATGTCTGAAAAATGTTTTTTTTTTATTTGCTGTGTCTGGAAAGAATTACAAGCAGATAAACTGACAACAAAAAAAAAAGAAAATAATGTAGTGTTTGTTTTTAAATATTATACGGTAGCCACACTGACGAGTTGTAGATATAGTGAAGTATGTGTATGTAATAACTATTTTATCTATAAATAAATATATACGCCCCTGAATGGGACGACATCATGTATGTAAGGTAGTTAACTCTCTCTCAATCACTTAGGAAATGAATCACCATAAGAAAGCATTTTTGGTTTTCATATATTTTCGAAATAGTTTTTTTTAATTTGATTTTTACAAGTGGAAAGAATTACAAATAGTTACACTCACAGAAAAAAAAATAGAAAAGATTGTAGTTTTAAAAAAATATTATACGGTAGCCACTCTGACGAGTGATAGTTACAGGGAAACGTGTATGTAAATAACTATTTTATTTATAAATAAATATATACATCCCTTGATGGAGCGACATAATGTACATAAGGGAGTTAACTTTTTTCCTCTCAATTACTTAAAAGCAAATCACCATAAGATTTTGGTTGTCATATATCTGCAAAATAGTTTTTTTAAATTTGATTTTCCAATATGGAAAGAATTAGAAACAATTACACTGGCAAAAAAAATTAGTTTTAAAGAAAAAATATGATACAGTAGTCACACTGAGGAGCTGTAGATACAGTAAGACGTGTGTACATAAATGACTATTTTATATGTATAAATAAATATATGCGTCTCTAGAACGGGCGACATTATGTATGTAAGGGAGTTAACTCTCAATCACTAAGCAAGTGAATCGCCATAAGAAAGCATTTTTGGTTGTCATATATCTGCAAAATAGATTTTTTTTATTTGCTGAAGCAGAAAGAATATCAACATAAATACCCCCAACAAACCCAACAAGCAGCAAGAATATCAACATACATACCCCCAACAAACTCGACAAGCAGATAGAATATCAACATAAATACCCCCAACAAACTCGACAAGCAACAAGAATATCAACATACATACCCCCAACAAACCCAACAAGCAACAAGAATATCAACATACATACCCCCAACAAACTCGACAAGCAACAAGAATATCAACATACATACCCCCAACAAACTCGACAAGCAGCAAGAATATCAACATAAATACCCCCAACAAACCTGACAAGCAGCTAAATCCCACCTCTACACAATAGAGATCCCTAGGTGTAAGAAAGCCTTCTACTCCAATAGTTTCCTCCCCAGAACTGCTAGACTTTTTCCATCTCAATCACTTAAACGCAAATTACTAGAAGATAGCATTTTTGGTTGTCATATATCTCCAAAATAAATTTTAAATAATAATTCTACTTTCCCAACTGTACTGACATGCAGAAGTTCAAGTGTAATGTGAACAGACATCTTGCTGCTCATCTCCCTTTATAATATCCCTACAACTGATGTCCCCAATGGTAGCCCCCTACTTCAAAGTGGCACTGTGCCCTGTTTAAGGTGAAAATTGAATTTAAAAAAAGATATAAACCAACAAGAAAAATAAACGTAGTTTAAAAAAATATGCAGGGTGACCCCCCCCCCAAAGAAAAAACCTAAACGGAGGCCATCTAGAACATATGCTGTAGAACGGAGAAAAAAGGTCAAAGGCCCTAGTGTTTTGATGTGATGTTTTGAATATAGTAAACTAGTTATGACCAAAGTTTCATTTCATTCAGACAAAACACTAAGAAACAGGGCCTAAATTAGAGTTGGGGCCCGTTTTTTGGGTCACCCTGTATTATATAGTAGTGAAACGTGTACGTAAAAAAACTATTTTATATATAAATAAATATATATGTCCTTTAATGGGGTAGCATAATGCATGTAGGATCTCTTAGAAAGCGACTCACTATAAAATTGTATATTTGCCTTCCATATATCTGGAAAATAGATTTTTCTTTTTAATAACAAACAGGTTAATTGACATAAAAAACGAATTTAGTTTTAAAGAAAGCTATTATAAAGTAGCCACATTAAAGAGCTACAGATACAGTGAAACATACATATTTATTTTATAAATAAAGATGTATGTCCATGAATGGTAATGGAGTTCACTGTCAATCAATCACTTAGGAAGCGAACCACCATACGATAGCATAAAATTGTATATTTCGTTTTTCATAATATCTGGAAAATAGATTTTTAAAAAATATTGTTATAATTATGCATTTAAATAAGTTATGAGGGAAAATCCGAGATTAACAAATGTGTGAACGGTGTTTTAGTTCTTGATTTATCCATCCAGCACGGCCACAGCCGAGATTGAACTCGCTACACGAGTTTGTAGTGTAATTCAAGTCTTGTCAGTAGCTGAATACTTGATGCTTCACCAGGGCTATCAAAGGTATTTTTATCATGACGCCATCACTAGATGAGGTGCCTACCACAGCTTAAGAGAGTCCCATCTACCCTCAAGAATATGGTAGACCGCACCAGTTTCTCAACCTAATATTTTTACCTTGCGGTACATACAGCATCTCGCCTTCCCATATGGTCACCTATCTGGTACTGGCCAGGCTCAACATTGTTTAACTTTGGTGATCTGGTGAGAACCGGGATGTCAACATGATTGTGCCGTATATTTAATTCATGGTCAATTATTATTTAAAGAAAGTATCACAATAGATAAATAAAATTGATCAAAAAATAATATATATGTTTTTGTAACAGAATTGAACACTCTAAGCAGTCGGTAATGTGAATGTAAAAAATATATGAATCATACTTCATAACGTTAATTAAAGAGGTCCCGACTGGTGATCTAGCGATCAGATGTTAATCACACTGGCTATACGGTGAAACAGCTATCTATAGGTGACTATCTCCTTCCTCCCTCTTCCCCTCCCCCTTCTCTGTTACCCTTCTCAGGTGAGCACTCTAATTAGATGATATCGTCTGCTACTTATTTAGCATTATGCAAAGCTTTTGTTTGCAAACAACCAAATGGAGCACTGTATAAAAATGACATCCAATGTTTATATGAAGACAGTGTAGATATCATTGATGAGAGCTGCCAACTATCAACTAGGTGGTTGAAGGTTCGATTCCTAGCTTGGGGTGTAGGAAGTCGATTGAGGTGGCGGTAGAAAACAAGTGTAAGTGTCTGGTGTTAAATCGCAAAAACAAAAACAAAGGACACAATGTTGGCAATTATTGTAAAAAGTGATGAGGAAACACAGAATGTGGGAGATGATTTTTAAGAAAACTGAAAGGTTCATTTTCTAAAATATGAAAAAGCAATTTGTTTTTAGAGTAGTTTAAGTATTTATTCTTGTCTGCAAGAAGAATACGTTCAAATATGAAGAAAGAAATCTTCAGTGTGGATTTGAACAGCTGTTTTTCTGAGTTGATATTCATGGATATGTTTATGGATTTAATTATTCGGGATTAGCCGGTGTTTCTGTACATTTTAGTGGTGTTTTAGATTAAAAAAACTTGTAGAAAATGAAATTTGATGCTGCCGTCTCTTTGAAAGGTTGCTTTTGGGATAGAGTACCTATAATGAATACTGCATGAGGATTAGATGAATGCAGAATTTGTAGAAATATGTTTGAGGAACTTAGTTAAATGCTTAGGGGAACAGGTTTTCATATTCTGTTATTTTCCTATTCTATTATTTTCCTATTCTGTCATAGTATTGAAGTATCACAAGAAAAAAATTAATATGGAACAGATAGAATATATATATATATATATATATATATATATATATACTTGACTACCCGTGACCTGTTGGGTCAGTATGTTATATTAGCTATGGAATTCATGTATGAGTGTGACACTTGTGATGTAAAGAAAATAGTTTTTTTTGACATAACAGAAACACTTCTATGAAAGTATATTAAAATGAAAAATCACGGACGGATCAATCAAACATGAAAAAAAAATCTTCTCTATTAGTGTAAAGTTACCTATTTTTTCGAATAATCGCTCAAAAATCGAAAATTAAACATGACTTTCCTACGAATCGAATGCCGACGAAAGTCATTTAGCAGCAAAAACGCACATGAACCTACCGATGAGAAATATAAGAATGAAAAACCCACATTGGAATCCTTCAACCAAGTTACAGAAACTTATAATCTAAAAAAAAAATTAATCAAATCTGAATAAATAAAATAAAATAAAACTGATATTGAAACAGATTAGTAAGTGTGTCAACAAATTCACCATTCTCACACAACTATTTTGTATTTAAAAATGTAAACAAAAAATAAAAAAAAGAAGAAGGAAGGAAGGAAAAGGGACAGATAGAGAGTAGTAGTAGTAGTAGTAGTAGTAGTCTTGGCTTTACAACAATTGTTATGTTTGTCAACGGGTTAAAGTTGTTTAGTTGTAAGAAAATAGCGACAATATAGTTGTAATAAAGAATAGTTGCAAAAAAACCCACTCTTCCCATGCTTAATAATAATTTTGAAATAATAATGTTAATATTTCAGTGCGCAGGTCAAAATCTGCAAAAGAAGCAATTTTTGTTTATTTGTTTACGTTGTTATGGGCTAATGTTTATGCGAGCATGTGCAACCGGATGTTGTAAACCGGAAAGTGGGTTGCATCACTCGTTACAAAGTCATTTGAGTTATATATATATATATATATATATATATATATATATATATATATAATTCAATTTAAATGAAATACTGAAATGCAGTAAGAATACAGTCCAAATAAATTCCAAAACCTAAAGTCCAAATAAATATTAATATCAATATTTACAAGACAATCCCAGGCAGAGAAAGAAAACTCAATATGCGAGATAGAGAAATAATATAAATTAAAATTTTGAGTTAAATTATATATAATAAAAACAAATTTATTGTTTGACAAAGGAGTACAAATAATTATTAAAGTCTTTTTCTTAACCCATGTATTTTCAATGAATGGCTTATCTCATCAGAGGAAATGTTTTTAGCAAATTGAAAATTAAAAGTGAGGTTAATTAATTTTCAATCTACGTGCTAATAAGCAAAATTCATATCTATTTTTCTAAAAACGTTTCCTCTGATGAGATAAGCTGTTTCTTGAAAACCCATGGGTTAAAAAAATTTTTTTTAATAATTATCAGTACTCCGTCGTCAGACAATAAATTTTGTTGTAATTATGCATAATTTAATTGAAAATTTCCATATATATATATATATATATATATATATATATATATATATATATATATATATATATATATATATAAGAATAGTCTAACAATAAATTATTAAATTTAAAATAATCACGAGAAGGATCGCTGTAAGAAAGAGTACAACTGTCAAGACATTGTTTATATAACCACCATGATGAGGGTAACAGTGTGACTTAGGTAAATAACAACAAACCCCAACTTGGAAGGTCATAGAGTACAAGATTAGAAATGTTGTGTCGATAATATCCCTGATGAGGATAACAGTCGAAAGGTCAGAGAGTGCAACAGACAAAACTCTGTTTATATAAAAACTACGAATGACATGGGATGGGGAAATGGAGGATGAGAGTCTAAATCATGTAACTACTGAAGTATTATATATAATAAAAATCCTGTCGCAAAAATATCATACAGAAGCCCCCCCCCCCTCAATAAAAAGAAAAAAAATCCTTATAATTTTATCTGGGAGCAAAATGTTGCATCTGTTCTAATACTACACTTCATCTTTCTGTTCTAATACTACACTTCATCTTTCTGTTCTAATACTACACTTCATCTTTCTGTTCTAATACTACACTTCATCTTTCTGTTCTAATACTACACTTCATCTTTCTGTTCTAATACTACACTTCATCTTTCTGTTCTAATACTACACTTCATCTTTCTGTTCTAATACTACACTTCATCTTTCTGTTCTAATACTACACTTCATCTTTCTGTTCTAATACTACACTTCATCTTTCTGTTCTAATACTACATTTCATCTTTCTGTTCTAATACTACACTTCATCTTTCTGTTCTAATACTACATTTCATCTTTCTGTTCTAATACTACATTTCATCTTTCTGTTCTAATACTACACTTCATCTTTCTGTTCTAATACTACATTTCATCTTTCTGTTCTAATACTACATTTCATCTTTCTGTTCTAATACTACACTTCATCTTTCTGTTCTAATACTACATTTCATCTTTCTGTTCTAATACTACATTTCATCTTTCTGTTCTAATACTACATTTCATCTTTCTGTTCTAATACTACACTTCATCTTTCTGTTCTAATACTACATTTCATCTTTCTGTTCTAATACTACATTTCATCTTTCTGTTCTAATACTACATTTCATCTTTCTGTTCTAATACTACATTTCATCTTTCTGTTCTAATACTACACTTCATCTTTCTGTTCTAATACTACACTTCATCTTTCTGTTCTAATACTACATTTCATCTTTCTGTTCTAATACTACACTTCATCTTTCTGTTCTAATACTACATTTCATCTTTCTGTTCTAATACTACATTTCATCTTTCTGTTCTAATACTACACTTCATCTTTCTGTTCTAATACTACATATCATCTTTCTGTTCTAATACTACATTTCATCTTTCTGTTCTAATACTACACTTCATCTTTCTGTTCTAATACTACATTTCATCTTTCTGTTCTAATACTACATTTCATCTTTCTGTTATAATACTACATTTCATCTTTCTGTTCTAATACTACACTTCATCTTTCTGTTCTAATACTACACTTCATCTTTCTGTTCTAATACTACACTTCATCTTTCTGTTCTAATACTACACTTCATCTTTCTGTTCTAATACTACATTTCATCTTTCTGTTCTAATACTACACTTCATCTTTCTGTTCTAATACTACACTTCATCTTTCTGTTCTAATACTACATTTCATCTTTCTGTTCTAATACTACACTTCATCTTTCTGTTCTAATACTACATTTCATCTTTCTGTTCTAATACTACATTTCATCTTTCTGTTCTAATACTACATTTCATCTTTCTGTTCTAATACTACACTTCATCTTTCTGTTCTAATACTACATTTCATCTTTCTGTTCTAATACTACACTTCATCTTTCTGTTCTAATACTACACTTCATCTTTCTGTTCTAATACTACATTTCATCTTTCTGTTCTAATACTACATTTCATCTTTCTGTTCTAATACTACACTTCATCTTTCTGTTCTAATACTACACTTCATCTTTCTGTCCTCGTTCAGTGAAGGAGAAATCGTATTAGATTGATGCAATTTTAACTTTTGTGGCAATCCAAAGCGCCCATTTTTGGGGAGTTAGATTTCCTCAACTTATTGTTACTGCATCCAAATATCCATTGAGATCGCGCGTTGTTTCTGTTGCAGTTCAACCTTTCTTTAAGTTGGACAGTATAATATGACAAATGTGGTTAGGGTTTTTGGTATACATCTTGAAACGAGAGGATTATTACTTTTTATCCTTTTGTAATTTTTTTTTTTTACTGACGAGTCAACATTTACTAGGCCAAAAGCTACTCGTGGATAAGAGTTAATGAGATGGAAAGATGGTCAGTTGGAAGATGAATAATACTATGATAGGATTTAAAATGATGAATGCAATAGAAAATAAATTGACAAGTATTTGTTGACATCAGACTTGAAGACAACCAGATTGCAGTCTAAACTAACTCTCAAATTGTTATTGCTTTGTTGGATAAAGCTTTTTGAAAAAATCCACAATAATTATGCACAAACACAATATGATTGAACTAATCATTGCAACTAGAGATATTGGTTGGCAGATTTCAATAAACTAATCTTAAATCGTCCAAAGATGGTGTACTGTTGGGAGGAGCTACTCAGAGCACCATTTTCTGCCTTGACGAGATACAGCACTGGTTTCGAAATCTAGTGGGAAATCGCCTTTTCCCCTCCCAACTTTTCCTTTCTTATAGAAGCGATGTTGAAAGCCTTTCTCTGTTTTATCATTATTTTTGTGGCAAGTGCTCAACTAAGTTTCAATCCATGATTCTGCTCAGCAAAATATTTACAATAAGCGCTCGTCTAGCTACAACCCCTGTCAAAAATGTCCCTTACCCTTCTATCTATGCTTAAAACTGAATGAATATTTCATGAGTAAAGTTTCATTTCCTATCATGGCAGCTATGGCCCCCAGAATCATGATGTGGACTTCTGTATACTTTTGTTAATATACTTTTTTGTTAACTATATAACTTTGTCTTGGTTATCATTAGTATGCATGGCTACAACACTGGCGATGAGTGATTTGAAATTTATACTGCTACAACAAATAGTTATATTGTGATTTGAAAATCGACACAATCCATTATTTCTTTCTCTCTCTCTCTCTCTCTCTCTCTCTCTCTCTCTCTCTCTCTCTCTCTCTCTCTCATATAAAATATAATTATCAGCTATTTCATCGTTTATTACTCATCAGTATGGTTAGAAGTAGCAAGTGTACTCATGACAAGATTTGAAACCCAAAAGGTCAGTTACATCCAAATGCAGTTATGACCCCAGAATCATGACGTGTACTTCTATAATTTAGTTTTACTAGTACACCTTTTCTTAATTATATCACTACGTTTGTTTTGATTACTATTGGTCTGCAAGGCTATACTCTCTGCAGCTGTAGAAAGATCTAAGCATTTTTTTTTTACAACTTTAGCAAAATATTGGATACAAGCAAGACCCGCGGAAATTCCACTGAATTAGAAAAATATTTAATCAACAAATATGTTTTGATAAAGCTGATATTTTTTTCGATATGAAAGCAAAAAATTAGTTTTTTTTTAACAGAAAAACTCATAACACGCAGCAAGTATAAGTTTATTAACATTTCTATGAAAATAGTGTCAATTGTATTTTAAATGTAGAACTGACCCGAATGAGATAAATTAATAAGTACTAATAAATACTCAGAAAGTAATATTGTGCTACATAGTTCAATACAAATAATAAAATCACATTTTAAGAGACTATCTTTAATTTACTCCTTCAGTCCAGCATCATTTGACAGACAATGTTTTCCTTGTTTCTTTCAAATATTCCTTTTTAAACTTAACGTTTTGCTGACTTTTTTCTGGTTAAGAACCATTGCATATTGAAATTATTACGAGTTCCTTTCTCACACTATTATGACAATGATCATACATTATTATAATCATATTCGATTCGAGGCTACATTAAAGGAAGGTCACTTATATTCCTATTTAGGGTTGCCAGGTTTGCATTTTAAAGCGAAATTTCGATAATTTGACCTTTTTGAAACAGTTTGGCACTAAAAAAAATGCCAAATTTCGATAATTTGACTTTTTTGAAGCAGTTTGGAATTCAAAAATTGTATTTGGGCTTTTGCAAAGCATAACGTATGGATTACGCAACTAAGAAAGGAACATGCAGAATATTATATAGATAAGTTTTCCAGTCTAAACCAGGAGTTGAAGTCAGTAATAGAAGCTTATTGAAATAAGGAGATTCTCAAGGAGAGAACCATTTATTTTAACTGGGGCAAAGCAAAGATTTAAGCCTTGGCAATGAAAAGAAAGAAGACTTGATTTTAAAGGTGTTAAAGGTAACAAGTCAGTTTTCCCTGCACTGCAGCACGTAACCCAGGTTAAAGGAGAGGGAATGACCGTTGGTGCATGGCCTTAGGTGCCAAACAACTGGGCGTGTGTAAATTATATATATATATATATATATATATATATATATATATATATATATATATATATATATATATATATATAAAGGATAATCAAATGTGTTGCCAGGATCATAATAGATGCAACGTATGTTCTAAATTCATTTATTTCTCTTTGATGAGCTAAAACAGAATTATATAGGGAATCCTGTAATGAATACATAATCGTTATTCAAATTAGATGTTGTATGCCTGTATCATAGATTTTTACACACACACACACACACACACACACACACACACACACACACACACACACCCGCGTGCGCGCGTATGCGTAAGTTCCAGTAAAAAGAACAGCCTCTCATTATTTTAAACTATTCGAACCTAAATCCTTTTATCTAACTTCATTACTTTTTAATTACGTTGTAAGCAGATTTCTTTTGAGCGATAACTAGTATTTTATTTCCTTTGCTTGAAACACAAAGGGGGAAAAAATTCGCCATTTTAAACAACTGCCCTTACCAACAAAAATGGCGGCACCCAAACCCTCTTCCTAACTTTTTAGTTAGTTTCTCTGACACTGCGCCAAATAACACGGATTTCTTTCTTTATATATATATATATATATATATATATATATATATATATATATATATATATATATGCGTGTGTTGAAATATATTAACCTATTTCAGTCATTCAGAGTAAAATGCTAAATGGATCAGTTGGTAAATAACTTTTGGAGACATGAGCTTTTTATTGATTTTTGGAGTGTTTTCTTTTTTCTTTCTTTTTCTCTTTAGATATGATTATTTTTGATCATCTGAAGGGATGTTAGTGTGGAAGGTCACTTCCTTTGACCTTTTCTTAAAGGCTCAACAACACTTTGCCTTGTTGTGCTTCTTTCATTACATCAGTCAGTTTTATCCATATATATATATATATATATATATATATATATATATATATATATATATATATTAGTGATGGGACGATTCCAGTAATTTTCACGATTCCGTGCTAAGTTCCCGATTCCAATACAATTACCGATTCTGAACTATAAAATTGTTATTTGCCCGATTTTCGTAAAAACACGTGTTAAACATGCAGACATTTTTCTAAACGTCAAAATACACTTGTGGAGGATGATCTCTCGATTTTAGCTTTACTGGTAAATCAGTAAAGGTTTATTATTTTTATTTTTATTTTTTTTTTTTACACATTGATCACCACTTATCAAGGCCCGGAAGCCACTCAGGGATAAGGGTTATTGCAAGTACATTACCTTAGTGTGGAGCTTTGATGAAGTGTTTACTTAAGGGGGCGGTTCATTAGGAATTTGTTAACATTGGACTTGAAGACATCCAAGTTGTAGTCCGGAGGGAAGCAGGCAGACGGAACAGAGTTCCACAGGCGTGCAGTTCTAAGAAAGAAGCTTTGTTCATGGAATCCGCGTTTTGATTTAGGCACAGATATAGAGTGGGGGAAATTTTTCACAGTGGATTCAGCTAGATGGGTGTTTTTCGTGAAAGATTGGCGAGAGGGGACCAGAGATTGGAGTTCAGACGAGCATCTGCCATGGAAATAATGATAAAACAAGGATAGGCTCGCAACGTCTCTTCTGTGGGAGAGAGGTTGCAGGGAAGAGAAAAGGGCATCCCCCACTAAGCCACGAAGTCTATTTTGTACTCTGTCAAGGCAGGATAGGCTGTTTTTAGCAGCTCCTGCCCAGATATGGCAGCAGTATTCCATCCTTGGACGTACTTGGCTTTTATATAGATAGAGAATTGCATCAGTAGTGAGATATCTTCTGGAGCGGTAGAACGATCCCACCATCTTTCCAGCAACCTTGGCAACAGACTTGATGTACGTGTTCCATTTCAGATCAGGAGTAAAGGTCAAACCCAGAAGCTTGTCAAAACACAGGGCCTCACCCAGACGAGAGCCATCCATCACAATTGATGCCAGCTGGGGATCAGAGCGTTGATGATGTAAGGATAGGAGTTTTGTTTTGGATGCATTAAAGGTAACCAGCCACATCTTCCCCCACTTAACCACGCGCTCGAGATCAGATTTAGCTGTTAAATTTGAGTATCCGTTAATTATGAACTCATCTAGGGAAGTGGTCAGCCCTATTCCAGTTTCACTTAGAAATAATATTGTTTTATCATTATTACCAGCAATAGAAGATTTTGGTTTAAAATAAATCAAATAAAAAAGACAATTAAAAGATATTTTGGTATCAGAAAATAGGTATCAATTTTTCCGATTCTGATATGGATTCCGATATCCCAAAATCTTTCTTCCACTTTTTCCAATTCTCAATTCCGATTAATCGTCCCAACACACACACACACACATATATATATATATGATACCATTTAAGACTGTAAATTATTCTTTACATAAATTTATTGTTCAACAGGATGCTCAAATAAGAAATATTAATAATTATATTAATATTTAATATATTAATAAGGAATATTAGTAATAATTATTATTAATATTTCTTATTTGAGTATCCTGTCGAACAATAAATTGATTCAAAGTACAATAAATTTGTATAATCTATAATTCATAGCCTTAATATGTGTTCTTCTATGACAAGCTCTATTTCCTATTTTGGTTGTATTGTTTTTTTATTTGGTTCGGATTACTATATTAATATTGATATTTATATTCGCTTTAAGTTTACAAAAGCTTTTGACTTGTAAACTTAATTTTTACTTCTTGATATATATATATATATATATATATATATATATAATATATATATATATATATATATATATATATATATATATATATATATATATAAATGTAATTCTTGGTTCGTTCAAAGTGAATAAAATCATATTTCTACGTTACCAATTTAATTGAAATTTTCAGAAAATTTATCTGTAAAGTCAAGGAATGTTTGCATGTTATTAAAATAAATTAAGATTGACTAGCTGTGACAATCAGGCTTTAGTAAGGTGTATTCCAATTCCTGCTTTAGCTGTTCATTTAAAACTGAAATCATATAATTGGCCAGTCATCTCATAAGATGTATAGCAATAACATACTGAATTTTCAAAAGTCTAAGACAATTTTAAATGCTTGGACAAGAAAAAGTCTGGAAACTTATTGAAGGTACCTCGTATATTCACCAGAAAATACAAAAAATTTACTTAGAAAGCAATAGGCATGACCATATATTGTTGGAAAACAATCTATAGAAGAAATAATATCGCATATTTATTTAGTTAGTCATTTTTATTTTAAAGATAAATCTATTCAATTTTAGTTTACATATGGCTTAAATAATGTTTCCAAATTACTTTAATCTATAAAAGAATTTATCTCTACAATTATATAAACGCAACTTTGTGTGTGAGTTCGTTCCTTATAGGCTTTGAAACGTCTGAACAGATTTTCTTTAAAATTTACAGAACTTTAGTGTATAAGTCTGGAGTGATCTTAGTTAATTTTGTCTCAGAATACCCCTGATAATTACTGATAATCAAAACCGTTATTTTAATTTCTCTATCATCGGTAAAGCCATTTTTTCCATGTCATCGCTTAGCAACAATGATAGACCAACGAGCCGTGAAAATTCTAAGTTGATAGTGTGTTTTTTCTTTTGTTTTTGTTTTTTTTTGTTATTTTGCATGACATGGTCTGTAGGTTCAAACTCCACACGTAAATTTCTTCATTTTTTTTTTATTAACTGCAAAGAATTTTATAAGACTTGAAAAAAAAATTTTTTTATTTGCATGAAATGGTCTGCTGTAGGTTCAAATCCAGCACGTAAATTTCTTAATATTTTAGTTTCATTAACTGGAAAGAAGTTTATATAAAATAATTTTATAAAAAAATTGTAAGTTCTCTAGAGTGCAATGTAATATATATTTTAGACTAAGTTACAGCATGGAGGCATATGAAGCTTCCTCCTGGACGATTTCATGGATTTCGATGACAATAAAAATATAGGAGTGTGAAATATTTATTGATCATCATTCAATCCCGGGTAACGTCGGGTCTCCCTGCTAGTTATATAATAATTTTATTCTATTTCAACTAATAATTATTGTCTACATTATGTTAACTGGCTTATATCTGCAATGGGTTTATTTTAGATTGTAGATACGAAATTAACTCCTAACTTTTTAAAACTGCATTTTATATTTCATGGGTAGCGATATTCGTTTTATGGGCAATATATATATATATATATATATATATATATATATATATATATATATATATATATATATATACTTTTTTCATTCCAGGTTAAAGGTATCCAAGAGTAAAAAAAGAAACGATGAATTTAACGAGCTTATTGATAGTGCTCAATAAAAAGAGCAAGATATGCTTCTATTTAATTTTAAGTTGGTTGGTTGTTTTTGTTTTACGGCATATCAACCCTTTTCAGGTTATTCAATGCCGAATCCAAAGATGTTGAAGAAAGATTTTTTAATAGAATATATTTGTTGTTTTCAAGTCAGTTTCTATTCAACCCATAGTTGGGACCCTAGCAGGTACTACGATTTCGGGTCAGAGTGGACCTGAGAGCAGTTGCAATTAAAGGGTGGCTCCACACTCCCCAAAGCCCACAAGCTGGGGTCTCACCACTGGATATAGTTTAAGGTCATATCCAGGACCTTAATTTTAAGTAAACAAATTACATGGTCATGACAATATCAAATAGTGACCATCATCGAGCATATTACAAAATAGACTTCGTGGCTTATTGGGGATGCCCTTTTCTCTACCCTGCAACCTCTCTCCCACAGAAGAGACATTATGAGCCTATCCTTGTTTTATCGTTATTTCCATGGCAGGTGCTCGTCTGAACTCCAATCTCTGGTCCCCCCTCGCCAATCTTTCACGAAAAACACCTGTCTAGCTGAATCCACTGTGAAAAATTTCCCCCACTCTATATCTGTGCCTAAATCAAAACGTGGATTCCATGAACAAAGCTTCTTTCTTAGAACTGCACGCCTGTGGAACTCTGTTCCGTCTGCCTGCTTCCCACTGGACTACAACTTGGATGTCTTCAAGTCCAACGTTAACAAATTCCTAATGAACCGTCCCCTTAAGTAAACACTTCATCAAATCTCCACACTAACGTAATGTACTTGCAATAACCCTTATCCCTGAGTGGCGATCACTGTGTAAAAAAAAAAAAAAAATTTCCATTAAAATACTCATAAAATAGACACATGGATGTACTATTGCAGCGATGGGACAGGGGTTGAAATTGATCATGAGAGACTTATTTACTTGGAGACTCTTTTTTTGATCCTGTCCATAGTGAGAGATAACATTTTGGTGATGGGACAGAAGGTTGGAGTTTGGTTGATAGTGAAGGACATATTAGATTTGAGACTATTTTTGAGGGCCCTGTCTGAGAGGGAGAGAGAATGTGACAACAATACTGCATGCATGGGCGAATGGTGGCTTTCTATAGATGCATGATACTGTCAGGTGTGAGTAATTTTCTAGTATTGTAGCGAGAGCCCACCCTCTTTGCAGGAACCTTTAGCAATGTCTTCAGTGTATTTGTTCAATTTATGTTGCCTGTGAATGTTAAAGATGAGGAGATTGAATAAAGAGCTCTCGGGTATTATAGCTCATAGAGAGAAAGCTGTTATACGTCTTGTCTGACCACACTCGGACATGTTCGAGGATATTCCAATCTCAGACACAGTGAAAGAACATCGTCTGCACTTGTATAGAATATAACGTAACGTCTTTTTGGAAAACAGTATGCAAATTAGTTAATCTCACCATAAACATGAGATACAGAATGGAGATCCTTGGAACAATTCCAAAAGAACGGTTAAAAAAATGTTCGGATATGCAACAAGAAGATTTCAAGAGAGCTGGACTTCATTCTGAGCAAACCTTTGACCATGTGTAGTAGATGGAGGAACTAAATGTGGCTCCAATTTTATGGGATAAATGCAAAAAAGTGATGATCAATATCTCAAACTTCAGCATGTACGAATTATATGCTGTGAAGTACCTATTTTTTTTCTTCTATTGAAATCGCACCAGACAACACATGAAGCCATTTAATATAAGAAGCTAAACAAACAACACTACAAGAATAAAAACTAGCCAATGAAAAATATTATATGGGTATTTTTCAACCCAGAAAACCTACATGCTACACCTTGCCCAAGGGTGACTTGGAACTAGTATTTTCAAATGTTCACGCATCTGGTACTGGCCTGTCTGAAAATCACTTAATGTGATTATCTATCTATATATATATATATATATATATATATATATATGTATATATATTCAACGTTAAGTGTTAGATGAATAGATTCCGATCGAGAAAATAGTAATTCTTCCCCATTTTGTTAGAAACATTGCTCATGGAATGTGAGGACTAAAGGACAAAAAAAGATAAGTGAGAGTTACGAGGCCGTCGAAAGTAAAGCTAAGATCCACTTTCTACCTTCAGCTTGTCAAGTCTGTGTATATAAAATTTACATCGCCATTTTATCTGGTTTTATTATTTTGAGTAGATTTTATTACTTGTACCTGTGCGAGATCTCGGGTGATTTTTGCTTCCTCTGTATTAATTTGATTGAATAGAAATACTCAAATAGAAAATGGACCTTGTGCTTATTTTCGGCAGCATTGCAACTTTTGTTTGCCTTAACCATCACATTTCATGAGCAATGTTTCTAACAAAGGAGGAAAGAATTACTGTTTTCTGAGTCAGAATATATCCATGTGACACGTATCATTCGCTAGCTTTTGACCTTATACTATGTTTTTTTTAGCTCCTCACATCATGTAGCTTCATGTCTATAAAAAAAAATTAATTTAATCTCGACCTGCTAACAACATTTAAGCCTGATCTCCAGCTCAAACCAATCATGCTCAGTCTGCAAGACGCGGGCAATTATTTGTCAATTACTTGTTGCCTGTTGAAGGTCTATTTCCTCTGACTGTAATTTTGATAAAATTGCCGCATGAAATGGACAAAAACAAATCTCCAAGAGAAAGCCATTATCTCCAGAACTCAAAAGAGATTGAATGCCAGTGTGCAATTTTATGTGCCTTACTATTAGAGAGTAGTGGGAGAGGAGAGATATTAAGCTGTAATTGACCGAACAGATCCTATGATTGGTTAGGGAAAAACGATATTTTAAATAGAGCATCAGTTAAATAAAAGCAATTGGTGAGATACAAGCCCTTCATCATGGACAACTTGAAAAGAGAACGAATATTGAAAGGTCTGAGGAATGTATGGAGCAGAAGGACGTCAGCACCTCCCTACAAGAATTGCAAGAGACAGGGTTCGAAGTTAGGCAGTCAAAGTCAGAGTCACAGACAGAGTCGGAGAGCGACTTAATGAGAGTCAAAACAGAATCGACGAGGGTCGAGTCGAGTTAGCTGAAACCCTCTTGAAGCGAAGAGGGGAAGATACAACAATGTAATCGTTAAAGCTTGAATCCCTGACCATCATCATCACCAGCATCATCTGCTATAAGTAAAAGGATCATCATTTATATTTGTAAACTGTTTGTCTTCATCGTCGTCATTTTAAAACTTCCTCTATGATATTATCACGTTGAAACACTGGTTTTCATTAGATCACCAAAGTTAAGCAACATTGAACCTGGTCAGTATAAAATAGGTGACCATTTGGGAATACTAGGCATTGTATGTTGGAGGTCGTTGGCCCCTTACTGAAAGAACTACAAAAACCTAATGTCGTCATCTCCCTTGATCGGATATGCAAACAACTGGAGACCACTTGTGAATTTGATATTCCCATGAAAATTCTTCCTTCAGAGCAAGCCAGTTCAATCCGTTTAGGGAACTGGCCAAACCCTTAGGAAAATAGAAAGTGGACCTTAAGTTTATTTAAGTTAGTCTTGTAACTCTCATTTTCCTGATCTTATCCTTCAGTCCTAACATTCTATGAATGATGTTTCTGACAAAGGGGAAATAATTGTTGTTTTCTGTGTCCGAATCTATCCATCTACGACTTTGGCTAGTTTTTGACCTTGAAGTAGCATTTTTTAGCTCCTTATATAAAATAGCTTCATCCTTTGTCTGGAGCGATTTCCATGAAAAATAAAAATAAAAAAACAAAAACTTAAATTGAATAAAGTCTGCATATAAACAAGCTTAAAGTTGGATATGGTTGACACCTGAAAGCCATTACAAATCTTGAGAATAGGATTTTTATTAAATTATTTATTTTTTTATATTTTTGTAAATCATTTGGTGCAAGATTCACTCTTTATAATTACATTTATAAAGTTGAGTGAGTTATTTCACTGACAGTGAGATTAAAATACCAACTTTCTATTCAAAAAGTAATAAGAATAGGTTTCTAATATAATAATTATGCGTATTCAATCGACTTCATAAGATTAACTAATTTGCATACTGCTTTGCGAGAGGACTTCACATTAATTAACCATTCGTTCTTATTATTTTCTAATTCAATTATTATTTTTATTTTATCATTCTATTTTTTATTGTGGAAAGAGACTTAGCATCTTGGATGAAAAAAAGTCTGCCCATATTAATTTCATTACGAAATTAAATTCCATCATAATGTATTTCAGTTCATTTGTCAAAAGAGTTTCACAGAAATGGACCTCTTAACATTTCATTTGACGGGACATTGTGTGATACAATATATATCTATTGAGAGACAGAAGAAGAGACAAATAGATACAGTGAAGGCGAAATGGAAAGACAAATATATGGAGAGATGCATGTAACACACATATATAAGCATACATATTCAAAACTAATATTACATCTCACATAGATTCCCCCAAAGGAGGCCTTGAAATTATAATTCTATAATCTATTAACAACGGCAAAATTTATGGATGGGGGGGGGGAGGGGGGTCAGTTTTTTTTCACACATAAAAATCATTACATGCATTTAACACTCGCTTATAGTTGTAGTGGAGGAAACTCTTTCTACAGTTGAAGAGAATCAAAGAAATCATAGGCAGATACAGTTAAACATCTGGTTGGCATGTGTTGGACAGCTTTTAGAAAATGACTTCTGTCTCTCAAATTAATCTATATCTGGCCAGGTCTTCATTTGTGCTTCTTTCTCTCTAATCGATTCTTTTCACTTTATTATGTTTTCCTTGGCCTTCTGCCAACTGACCATGCTACCTCAATTGTTATGTGTATACTAAGAACTCAGAACTTTCAGTGTGACCAAACCATAGAAGTCTCCTGTTCCGCATACATAGCCCTATGCTGTCCATATTTAATCTTCTGAGATCAACAGATCTATATCTGTATTTAGGACAGATATTACTCATTCATCATATCATTGTCATACCATTTCTCTCCATGCAATATTCGGGTTTCATCATCCCACTGTATATACATGTCTGATAGATTATTCTCTTAGTTTACAGTGATAACGCTCTGCTGGTTAATAATGACAGAAGTTTCCTGAACTTACTACATCTACTTCTAACTCTTGCAATCATGATAGTACTAGCTTCTCCATGTGCTCCAACGATCCGATTATCAACAAGATAACAAAACTTCTGAACATCCTCAGTTGTCTTTTCATTCAAATATACTTTCTCTATATCTGAGTTCTTATCTATTTCCATTGTCTTGCACTTATTCCACACACATTTGCCGTCGTTTTTCAATTTACCTGTAATTTTAATGCTCTTCTTGAATGAAAAAAAAATTGTTTTCGTTTAAAAATGCTTTCTTTTGACTTGAAAACGATTTCTATAAGAAAATGTTTGATACAAGCGCCCCACGAATATATATATATATATATATATATATATATATATATATATATATATATATATATATATATATATATATATATATATATATATATATCAGCAGTTCTCCAGGGAATCCTTGTTTCTTCCACTAAACATACTTGCAAGTTTATTTCTTTAGAACTGTATTAAATACCAGGATTGATAGTGACAAGGAAACAGTATCCTAGACATGGCATGAAACGGCATCCATCTGTGAGACCGCAGTTTCGGAGGTTTGTGTAGTGTGGAGTCAATCCTTTCCAATTATTCCAAATTTAATTTTGTGCATAAAAAATTGTACAAGTGATGGATCACTTGATGTAACCTTTTTTTACACTTTTTCTTTTTACTCTTTTAATCATTTTTTTTTATTAAATATATTGTTTTGTTGAACTAATGACATAAGTGACCCCATTATTTTGTTCCTTTGTTATTCTCATATAAATTAGTGTCCGTGATAGTCTCCATTCTATTTTGATAAACAGTGGATACTCTCTGTAAAGCTGGCTACAAATATAATTGTAAAGCAAGAGTTTTGCAATATCTAACCACACCACTTATGATTCCAATGACAAGAAGTCCAGGACAACTGGAAACAATGCCGAGATAGGCAACGAGTACATCCTCTATCTGTATAAGAGCCAGGTACGCCCTAAAATGGAGTACTGTTGCCACATCAGGATAGGAGCTGCTTGAATGCCCTGTCCAGGCCTTGACAGAGTTCAAAACCAGCTCTGAAACCTAGTAGGTGATGCGCTTTTCTTTTCCCTGCAACCTCTTTCCCACAAAAGAAATGTTGCGAGCCTGTCTCTCCTTTATCGTTATTTTCATGGTAAGTGCTCAAATGAACTCTATTTTATGCCCCCTCCTTGCAAACTTTCACAAAAACTACTACACACGATTTTCTAGCTAGAACCACTTCATACGATTTTCCCCATTCTCTATCTTTACTTAAATCTAAACACAGATTCCATTAACAAAACTTCTTTCCCAGAAGTGCTCGCTTTTGTAACACTGTTCCGTTGGCCTGCTTCCCAGTGGAATACAACATGGTAGCCTTCAAATCCAATGTAAGCAAATTCTTATTGAGCCATCCCCATAAACAATCAAATTCTACCCAATTTACACCATTAACAATTACTACACGGCCACCTTACATTCGTTAATCTTTATCCTCAAGTAGAATTTGGGCCTTGATAGTAACTCTCAAGTAAAAAAAAAAAAAATGCAGTACCTGGTATTCTCAAATAGTCACCCATCTGGTACTGACGAAGCTCAACATGGCTTAACTTCGGTCGATGATCTAACAGGAACTGCTGTGTCAATTATGTAAATCGTGTTGGTACGTAAATTGGAGTTCATATTTGAGAAAAGGACAAATCTGTAAATTATTTAGACTTTCAAATCATACAAGTCTTCTCCCAAGATATCGCATATATCCTGATGATGATGTATTATATCGGTTGAAGTCTGGGATAATAATAAATCAATGAATCATGATATTGGCACCGAAGTGCATGAGCCAAAGTTTCTATATTCATCAGATGCAACATTGATTTCCAAGCATCCTTTGTTTCAGAGTTTTGTCGGATTAACCATTTTACTGTGTGCACCATCAGATTTCTAACTTAGCAATAATTGATCAAGACGCTCCCTAGCCATACACCTACTATGTCTCTAAACCATCTTGGATTTCTCGAAACTTAAACAGAAGTTATTTGATGGGAATAAACTAGTGTTTGCGATTAACATCACGGCTGCTACTTGAATACGCTATAACCTCAAAATAAAGGGTGACCATAATTAGCACGTACGATGTAAATAAACAAATTGCTGATATGCTACAGCAATGAACAACCATATGTTGGCAGCCTAGTAAACTAGTTTTTGCAACAGTGGGAGTACCAAGCTTCCTCTCGTGGTTTTGTCTTAATTAAAAAGAAAAATGTGTCGGACCATTAGTTTCTGGGAAATTGCGTTGCATCTGTCGCTGTCCAGTCTATCATTTAAATAAAATCTATCATTTAAATAAAATCTATCATTTAAATAAAATCTATCATTTAAATAAAATCTATCATTTAAATGAAATCTATCATTTAAATAAAATCTATCATTTAAATAAAATCTATCATTTAAATAAAATCTATCATTTAAATAAAATCTATCGTTTAAATAAAATCTATCGTTTAAATAAAATCTATCGTTTAAATAAAATCTATCATTTAAATAAAATCTATCATTTAAATAAAATCTATCATTTAAATAAAATCTATCATTTAAATAAAATCTATCGTTTAAATAAAATCTATCGTTTAAATAAAATCTATCGTTTAAATAAAATCTATCATTTAAATAAAATCTATCATTTAAATAAAATCTATCATTTAAATAAAATCTATCGTTTAAATAAAATCTATCGTTTAAATAAAATCTATCGTTTAAATAAAATCTATCGTTTAAATAAAATCTATCGTTTAAATAAAATCTATCATTTAAATAAAATCTATCATTTAAATAAAATCTATCATTTAAATTATTTCTTTACAAAACAAATGAATGTGCACACATCTCACATACGAAACGAACTTTTAAAGCATGAATAATTTTTTGAAAATATTAATAATCAGAATTAGCTAACTTCTGGTAACTTCAGAAGAAGATTAAATCAGGACAGTATAAGGGGGTGCATTCAGAATAGGAGACTTCGATGGAATGGCCACTTGGAAAAAAAATAGATGAGAGTTCTTCGGTTGGGTTAGATGTAGAACACTTAAGATAGCAGATCACAGCAAGGGAAGGCTAAGAAAAATATAGAAGAAAGAGGAATAAATAAAGACCTGACCAGAGATAGGTTAGCTTGGAAGTTAATTTCTTAAAGCCATGCAACACATGCAAACATGTAAAACAAGACGATGTGTGCGTAACATTTATTTATTTTTTTTACAATACTTATTAACAAATCCAGTTATATGAAAAAAGCATTTTTATCTTAATGCTTGTTGCGAATAATTTTCCCTTCACTGATGTGATGCCTCCAGATGGAGAGCAGCATATATATTTAAAAAATTTAATCATCCATGGACACGCGTTTCGTCGTTTATCACTCATCGGCATAGCTTAACGTAGTGAGATTTGAAACCAAGATTCTAAAGTCTGAAGCCTGAAGTTCTATCACTGAGCTAACTTGCACTAGTACTGGAATGTACCGCATTATTTTTTTTATATATAGAAGTCATTTATTTTTTTATTTTTGTTTATGTTGTTTTATACCCAATCTCTCTCTCTCTCTCTCTCTCTCTCTCTCTCTCTATATATATATATATATATATATATATATATATATATATATATATATATATATATATATATATATGTATGTATATATATATATATATATATTATTATTATTATTATTATTATTATTATTTCATGTATCCACATAAAATCTTATGAGGAGATATATTTTGTATCGATTTTCAGTATTTACTTCAATAATACTCAATAGGTAAGTAGAGCTAGATAGTAAATTATCAAAATATATGGCAATTAAGCTAGACAGAATCTTCCACATTTAATCCCTGTATGAAATCAGTAGGGTAAATCTTAGTCTGATGACTCCTTATGAGGATGAAATGCAGAAGATCCTGTCTAGCTTAATCGACCTCTGTTTTCATAACTTTCTCTTTCTCCCTACCCCTCTTCTGTCTCTCTCTCTCTCTCTGTATATATATATATATATATATATATATATATATATATATATATATAAGATTGTAGAATTTTATTTATTTTTTATTAGCGATTAATTTCTTTCTTTTTTTCGCTCCCTGCGCGTTTTTATTATAAGAAAGGAGTTATTTGTCCTTTGTTTACATTTTTTTCGTCCACATTTTAGGACGTATTACTTTTTTTTTAATTTTATTTAAATATTATTTATTTATTAATAATTACTACGTGCATAAAAGTAAGTCATCTATATGCATGCATGTTTCGGAGTTTACTCCTCATCAGTATAGCTAGACTTTATTGACAAGGATCGAACCTACGACGGCTCGATAAGTAGTCGAGTGATTTACCACGCGACCACCGGGCCCTTGCCAATTTTTATGCACGATTTTTATCGCTATAAATTTTAAAGATTGTTGAATTTTATTTATTTTTTATTAGCGATGAATTAAAGTCGGGGGCATAATTTGTGCATTCATTTTTTTGCAAACTGTTATCCTCATCTTCATAGTTGTTGTTATTTCATCACGTTTCGACTGACTATTTCTCTGGTCTTCTTCAGGTGGTTAACCGATACGGGATAGGAATACTAAGACTTGTAACTGTATTTCCACTAATTACTGCCTTCCATAGTTTTTGTTGTCTCACCACGTTTTTACCAACTAATCCGCTATCTTCAGACAGTGCGCACCTAGAACCATAGTGACTGAATGCTTCTATCTACTGCGCCATGGGCACTGAAGAAAAAAAAATAAATTAAAGAAATAATGTATAAGTTCTTCCTGTGTGGCCAATGTAGTTATCAGTGTGTCAAGAAACACAAAACGTAGAATCAAATTCATATTTATTTCCCACTTTTATTTGTTCTAATAATATTGAGCGGTTATATCAGGGAACAAAAGTAAACAGTGAATTGGAAAAAAAAAAAAAAAAAAAAAAAAATTGCAACCAGGAAAAGAATTACTCAAACCACTTTTTGAAAATGGCTGTTTTGGTAGAGCGATCCACTTAGAATTGAGACTGCAATTTCTGAAACGTCTCCAGAGCCCACGTGTTGTGCATTCTCGTCGTATGAGAAATGACAGAAATTCTAAAGTTTCACCTCTTCGTTTCCTCTGGTTTGGGTCAAGCATTCTTTCTTGCTTGTGACTGAGTGATATGCTTGCTAACGTTATTACTTGCACACTCGGCCACAAGAACCACCACTTAATATTTCTTTGTTTTCTTGTTTTAAAAAGGAAATAAAAAAAGGTTTAGATTTTGACAAAAGCAGAATGGAACCGAAATCCTGGGAGTAAGATATTGAGACGGAATTCTCGTTTATAATTTATTTTGGAAAACAAAAGGAATAAAAAAAAAAAAAGAACATGTTTTGCGACATTTGCTTTTTTTTTTGTCATATAATAGAGTTTATATTAGATATATGCCATGTATTTCGGTTTCATTTCAAAAAGGAATCTCTCTCTCTCTCTCTCTCTCTCTCTCTATATATATATATATATATATATATATATATATATATATATATATATAATGAAATATAGTTTGCTTGAAGCATTGTGGGAGTTATGTATATATAGATTTATATAATAATATCACTTGTGTTTGTCTTCCTTCCTTGACGGTCCTGGATATGACCTAAAACTATATCCGATGGTGAGGCCCCACCTTGCGGGCCTTGGGGAATGTGGAGCCACCCTTAAATTGCCATTGCTCCCAGGTCCACTCTGACCCGGAGTGGTAGTACCTGTTAGGGTCCCAACTATGGGCTAAATAGAATCTGACGTAAAAAAAAATATATACTCCATTAAAAATTGTCCCTCAAAATAACTAGATTCGGCATTAAATAACCTGAAAAAGGTTGATATGCTGTAAAACAAAAATAACCAACCAACCAACCAACCAACCAACCCTTCCTTAACACAGACAATATTCTATTCTTTGCATTGTTTCATTGTGATAGTCTTCTAACACTTAGCTTTATATATATATATATATATATATATATATATATATATATATATATATATATATACTAGAATGGAGGCCCAACATTGCCCGAGATTGAATAAGGATCAACAAATGTTCAACCTTCCCATACTTTTATTTTTATTGAAATCGGTGAAGTCGCCAATTTTTTATTCAAGTAGATTGATTACGTGTTTTAGTTGTGGATTCCTATGTTACGTTGTGGGGTGGTGTTAATATAAACGTATAGATTGAGTCATGTTGTATAGCCACGTATCAACTCGATGTATAGACTGTTGTATAGAGGAGTTATCACACGGAGTATATTACAGTTCGTATTAACATAAAGGTATCATATTTTGGATGAAGTAAAGATTAGATACCCCCATAGCAGACGACAAAGATAGGCACACATTTCAATTGACACCGGTTGTTTGACCTTGACATTGTCGTTGGTTGGTTGTAAACATGTCAAATAGCAGGCATGTCCGAATGTTAACGAGCAAGATTTTTTAAAAATATATTTACAAAACTTTTTAAGATATAAATATATTTACAAAACATTTTCTTTAATATTAAATATTTACAAAACTTTTACGGATTAAAAAAAACAAAAAAAAAACAACTTTTCTATTTACGCAAAACTTCTTAATGTAAGTAATAAAACAAACGTATTTAAGCAAAATATATTTGAATAAATGGGTGTCTTTCTAAGCGCGTTTATAAAAAATTTACAGAACTTTTTAATAAAACTAATAATAATAATAATATAAATAAATAAATGGTAAATTTTTACGACGTGCCCAACCCCAGCATATCATAAACACTCCAACCTCCCTATGTTAAGAACGGCTTTCGGAATAACACTCCCAACCTCAAAAGCCGTTCTTAACATAGGGAGGTTGAGAGGTGTTCATTCCGAAAGCCGTTCTTAACATGGAGTGGTTGAGGATGTTTTTACTACGCTGGAGCAGGTCGTAAAATAATACCAAATAAATAAATAAACCGACATTATAACTGAGAATTTCGGATCATGTCAATTAAAAAATGCACAATTTTTTTTTATTTTTGTGTAAGTAACAAAACGAACATAAATTTAACAAAATATATTAAAATAAATGGGTGTCTTTCTGAGTGTGTTTTTTAATATATTTACAGAACTTTAATAAAACTAATAATAATAATTATAATAAAAATAAAAAAATAAAAAGAATGAACTTCCTGGACATCTGCTCACTTTCGTGACCAAACTCAAACTCTTCAACGTGACCTGGTTGCATAAGTGGTCATGTGACTTTGGCTAAATAGGAGGTCAGAGAGGCCTGATCTGATTGATTGGGCGGCCACGTCATCTATAAATTCATCCTTAATCGTATTATTCAATCTGTTTTAAAAATCAAAACCTTATTTCTTTATATTTTCCTCCAAAATAGATACTAATAGTTGGTGGCTGAAGATCGATCATGTTAAGAAGGAAGAAGATTACTACTGCTGATGTCATTTTCTCTAAGACTAATGTTACTATTCACACTGTCAAATGTCCTACTGAGATTAATGTTTTCTAAGAGTACAAAATAATTATTCTACTAATAGTATTCCATTTGAAAAATCATCATTAAATAATCCATAGCTGATTGATATGCTGTAAATCAAACCAAGCATCATTCTGGCATCAGAAACGACAAATATCTGTACCCACTATTGATTATATAACACATACCTCTGCATTATCGCCTATAAATGTGAAGGTGACTAACTCAGAGTTAAGAGTAAAAGTGCTTGATACCCTTTTGTTTTCTTAAACACCATACCAACAAAGTTTAGTTATTATTTAAAATTGCCATTGTCAGTGTGAAGGCAACTATTTGGGGCATATCATTCAGTGATTAGAGGTTAGAATTTCACAACATGTCCCTAGTACAGGGTGGAACAATAAATTTGTTACCCTAAAAAAACAACACTACATTATTTTAAAGCTTTTATTGAAAAAATCAATTCAGATAACTTGATTATGTAGTAGAGCTGACATCTATTAAATGTAGCCACCTTCAGCCTCAATTAGCACCTCGATATAGGTCTAGAACTGGGAGCATGCTTTTTCCACAAGTGTTAGCGGGAGCTCGACAAATATTTGGCGGATGGTGGCGATTAGGCTGAATTTGATTTTGTGGGACATCATTTTGTTGATGCTCTGGACATATATATGACCAAAGTAGTTCAGCAGGTTTAGGTTGGAGGAAGAGGGGGGTGCTCAGTGAAGGAAGGGTACAAAATCGTAGCACTTTTTCTAAAGCCACGCCTGGGTTTTTTTGGACTTGTGGGCTGGCGCTGAGTCCTGCTGCCACACCCAGAATCTGCCATCGGCCACCTGATTGCAGCAGGGGATCACCACACTCTCCAGCACATCCATGTACTTTGGTGTTGACTTTCAAGCTGATTTCGAAGATTTGAGGTGGCATGATGTGGCCCTCACTTGAAACCACACCAAAGAACATAACCGTGATTGGGAAGGGTTGTCTGATGCATTGAACTGTGCCTTCAAACGTTTAACCATCCGGATTTGGATTTTGAGGGTGCTGGCAATGGTCGTTCTCATAACTTGGATTGATAGAGAGCATGAGTTATACAGTGCGGCATTTCAGATCTCACTCGTTGAACATTGTGTAAGTTTCTGACTGGCCAACTAGTAGATGGTTTGCAACAAAAAAAAAAAAAACAGTTTTTATCAAATGGAAATAGAAGCATGCTGTCTTTTCTAGGGCGGCAATTTTATCGTTTCACTCTGTAATATGATTTCAGTTAGAAAGAAGTCTAATCCGATAAGACGGTTGGTCACGTCGTGCTCTAGTATCTATAAATTCATCCCTAATCGTACTATTCAATCTGATTCTTCTAAAATTAAAAGGGCGAATCATGTTCGGAACAAAGAAGATTTCCACTGCTGATAAGTAATGTTTTCTAAGAATAATATATTCTAAGAGCAATGTATTTTAGGAGTATTGTTTTCTGAGAGTAATGATAACACCTTCTCTGTTAAAGTTCCTTTTTTAAGAGTAATGCTGGTAGCAATTTATTTTAGGGATGTAAAATAATTATCCTACCTATAGAATATAAATTTGGCAACACTTTAATCGACATTAAATAAACCATAGATGGTTGATATTATATAAAACCAAACCAAACATAGAAATAAGTGATAACATAAAGTCTGCGCATTTAGTCTGATGATCTCCTGCTAGAATGAAATGTAAGCGTGTCTGTGTAGCTTACTTGCTGTATATATATATATATATATATATATATATATATATATATATATTATTATTTTATGTATCTACATAAAATTTTATGTAAATTTTTCAGTATTTACTTCGACAGTGCTCAATACATAAGTGGAGCTAGGGAGTAATTTGGAAAATATATATGGCAATTAAGCTACACAGAATTTTCCGTGTTTCATCCTCATGAGGATTCATCAGGCCTGACGAATCTTCACAATGATGAAATGCAAAAAAATTTTGTGTAGCTTAATTGCCACAAATATTTTCAAAACTTATTAATATATATATACATTTTTTATGGACTCTCCGTCGATTTTTACATATGAGGTTCCGCCACAACAACTAAGTTGCTCAGAAATCCACACAGATGATTTGTTTATAGTGGTGAAGGCTTTGTGTAGAACCATCCACACTTTTTGGTATTACTGCTAACCTCCGTCGGTGCAGATGACTGCCACATAACAGAGTACACAGTAGACCGCAGGTTTTTACATCTAAGTTCCCTTCTCCTAGATGCATGTCTTAACGAAGACTGGGAGTGCATCTAACCCAGTGAATTAATGTGCCTCCAGATACCAACCTGGAAATTTCTATGACTCAGCGTGGTACATACAGCACGCCTAACCTTCCCAAATGGTCACCCATCTGGTACTGGTCAGGTTCAACATTGTTTAACTACGATGATCTGGCGAGAACCGGTGTGTCAATGTGATTGTGCCATATATATAAATATATATATAGAGATTTTTTTTTCTCTGATATATATATATATATATGAGGGAAAGATTTTTTACTGTAGGTTTTTCGTATTGATCTTTTCAATTAATGTCTTTCATTTTTCAATCTGTTTTCCTTTTAGTAACTTGATTTTCTTTTTTGCGTCTGTATTTCGTATTGTTTTTCGTGTGGTTGCTTTGTTTTGGGATTTCTAAGATGTCTGGGCAGTGGAAATTGATGAAGTTTCCTTCCATCATGAAAGTGAAAGTACCATGACGACAATACCAATAATAATAATAATGATGAAGAAGAAGAAGAAGAAGAAGAAGAAGAAGAAGAAGAAGAAGAAGAAGAAGAAGAAGAAGAAGAAACAATAACAACATCTGTGCTTTCTCTTTAGATGTGTCTATTTATTTTTGTGGTCGTCGCCATCGTAGTGTTTGGCGAATTGATATAAGAAGTCAAATGAAAGATGAATTACAAGTTCAGTTGTTTATTCTCTGGAGAAATCAGCGTGGGATATTATTCTGTCTGCGGAACATTTTTTGGTCATTTCTTTTCCGCAGTTTTGTGTTTTCATTTATATTTAGTTGTGATTATTTTCTCACTCTTTAGCTTTTATTTTTTATCAATGATATAACAATATCATCATCTTCTGCTATCTTTACTTTAAAAAAAATTGTGTGTATTTTATCATTTCATTTCTATTGATATCATCATGCATAACAATGATACTATCTTCGTTATTGTTTCTGGGATATAGTAGATTTAGATGTGTTGTTTTTCTATTTTTTAGTTTATTAATTTAAAAAAATTGTTCATACTACTATATATATATGAATATAATTTAGCTACTGCATTAACAGTATTAGTATATTTAATCGCTTTTCTTGTGATAGTTTTGTTGGAGCAACCATCTAACATATAAAACTATCTTGTTCGATTTTCAAAGTTAGACAAAAAAATAGCCCGTCCCCTTTAGACATATCTATATTGATTTTATGATGGTTAAAAAATCGTTAAACACTAACAAACAAACAAACAGAAAGGAATTTTATTTAATTCAGTTCAAATTAATTTATTAAGCGAAAGTAAAACAAGCTTACTTCAATTGCTATATTGATGTCTTAAGAGACAATGGATGCCCCCTATAAGGGTAGCTCTCTGAGTAATTATGGGGCAAGTGCTGCGCAGTTCCTCCTGAATCGACACTGCCTGAGTCCAGTGGCAAGGAGATGTGCTAGACGAATACCGAGATAAGTAGAGAGCACATATAGCATCTAGAATTTTAAAATGGTCACCCATTTTGGTACTGACCAGGTTCAACGTTGCTTAACTTGGGTGATTTAACGGGAACCACTGTGTCAAATGATTATACCATATATAATTGCCAAACAGATATTTTATTATGAATAAATGTAATATGAAAATACATGTGATAGTTTGTATTGGGGTCCTTGCAAAACTGTTAACTCATTCACAAAATTCAATTCAATTTATTTGGCAAAAATAAAACAATCGTATTTCAATTGCTATGTAGGGAAAGAATGGTAGAAATTTGCCCAGAAGAGGATACAGGGGCCTAAAAACCTGTTCAAATTCTCTTTAAATTGTTGAGTTGTTGGTGAGTTTATTACCTCACTTGAAAGTCTGTTCCAAGGGTCAGGAATTGAGAAAGCGACTCTCCTTTGACTCAATCAAAATCAACAATAAAATAGTTTCTTGTAGTGTTCACATAGACCTCTTTCTGGTGCAGGAGGGAATAATATGTTTTGAAGTATATTATAATGCTCATTGATGAGATTATAGGCCAAAGCGACATATTTATACTTGATTTTTTTTTTTTCTTTTTGTTTTTACACTATATTTATTCGAATATGATTTATTTTGCATGTTTTATTATTTTACAAGGCTCAGAAAACTGTCATGAGACTGTTCATATCAGTTTCAATCTACAGTATGCCCTGTATTTAAGAATTCAGGTGATCGCTCATCCCCCTCTCAGTACAGGCCAATAAGTCTCCTGTGCGTCATGAGTAAGTTGCTGGAATCTGTATTAAATACAGAAGTAATCAACCATCTCAACAAAAATAACCTTCTTAGTGACACTCAATATGGTTTCCGTTCTGCTAGATCTACAGCAGATGTGCTTACAGTTATATCTCATAGGATTAGCAAATCTCTCGACGGAGGCAACCTTTCTAGGGCAATTGCTCTTGACATATCTATGGCCTTTGATAGGGTATGGCATAAAGGTTTACTTCATAAGATCTCTAGCTATGGTATTGCTGGAAAAGTCTTCTCAATTATTAAATCATTTCTTTCTGATAGGTTCATAAGAGTAGTAGTTGAGGGGCAAAAATCAGAAGCTCACAGTATTAATGCCAGTGTCCCTCAGGGGTCCATCCTGGGCCCAACTCTTTTCCTGATCTACGTTAATGATCTTCCAAATCACATCCTTACATCATTTGTAGACATCTATGCTGACGACACTACCATTTATGGTAGCACATCTAAGACAGTAAACGACCAAGTTCTCTCCAATTCTCTCTCCTCTGATCTTGAGCACGTAGTACAATGGGGTAAAGAATGGCTGGTTCCTTTTAATGCATCTAAAACCAAGCTTCTCTCTTTACATCATCAACATTCTGATCCACATCTGACATCAATTGAAATGAATGGCTCTCGTCTTCAGGAGGCCTCAAGTTTTGACAAACTTCTTGGCTTGACCATTACTCCTGATCTTAAATGGAACACGTACATCAAATCTGTTGCCAAGGCCGCTGGAAAAATGGTGGGATCTTTCTATCGATCCGGTAGATATCTCACTGCTGATGCTATTCTCTATCTATATAAGAGCCAGGTACGTCCAAGGATGGAATACTGTTGCCACATCTGGGCAGGAGCTGCTAGAAAAGACTTGGCCTGCCTTGATAGAGTTCAAAATAGACTTCGTAGCCTCGTAGGAGATGTCCTTTTCTCTTCCTTACAACCTTTATCTTACAGAAGAGATGTTGCGAGTTTGTCTCTGATGTATCGTTATTTTCATGGAAAGTGTTCGAATGAGCTTCAATCTATGGTCCCCCCTCGCCAAACTTTCACAAGAAACACTCGTCTAGCTGTAAACACTATCAATAATTCCCCCCACTCTTTATCTGTGCCTAAACCTAAACGTAGATTCCATGAACAAAGCTTTTTTCTTAGAACTGCACGCCTGTGGAATTGTCTTCCGTTTTCCTGCTTTCCGGCTGACTACAATATGGTTGTGTTCAAGTCTAACGTAAATAAGTTCTTGATGAGCCGTTCCATATAAGTTATCAAATTTACCAAATTTTCATTACTAATGATTACTATAATGTCCAATTTCTACTGTACACTCTTTAACCCTTATCCTTGAGTGGCCTCTTGGCCTTGATAATGTGGTGATGCCTATGTAAAAAAAAAAAAAAAAAGTCTCGGTAATACAGGGTGGAATGATAAAATTGTCGCCCTAAAAACGTCATGATGAAAACCGGTTTTCTTTTTTTGTTGCAGACCATCTACTAGTTGGTCAGTTGTGTATAAATCCCAAGAGCGATAGGAGCCTTTTATCATGTCTGAAAGAGGCACAATGTTTAACAAACGAGATCTGAGATGCACCGCTGTACAACTCATGCTCACTACCGATTCAAGTTATGAGAACAGGACCATTGCCAACACTCTTAAAATGCAAATCCAGACAATTCAATGCTTGAGAGCACAGCTCAACAAAGTTTTTGGCCATGGTTATGATCTTTGGTGTGGTTTGAAGTGAGGGCCACATCATGCCACCTCACATCTTCGAAGTCAGCTTGAAAGTACCTGGATGTGCTGAAGAGTATGGTGATCCCCTGGTGCAATCAGGTGGCCGTTGGAAAACCCTGTGTGTGGTATTAAGAATCGGTGCTGGCCCACAAATCCGAAGAAACCCATGCTTGGCTTCAGAAGGATGTTATGACTTTGTACTCTTCTCTCACTGGCCCCACCTCCTCCCCTGACCTGAACCCGCTGGACTACTCTGTTTGGTCATACATTAGAAACATCACCAACAAGATCTCCCACAAGACCAAAGCCAGCCTAATCCCTGCCATTTCCTGAGTATACGCCGTGGTCCTGCCAATGCGTGTGGAAAAGCCATGCTCCCAGTTCTGGGCTCATATCGAGGCAGTGATTGAGGCTAAAGGCAGTTACATTTAATAGATATCAGCTCTACTACATAATCTAGTTATTTGAATTGATTTTTTCCAATAAACTTTTTAAAATAAAGCTGTAGTGTTGTTTTCTTTAGGGCGACAACATTATCGTTTCACCCTATAATTATAGGAGCAACTGGACTCACCAAAAAGAATTATAAAAACTACCTTGCAAATATACCCGGTAAACCAATAAGAGAGCTGCAAACAATTGCACTTTTAGGGACGGTCAGGATCTTAAAAAGACCTCTCGGTTGGAATATCTGAGTAATCAGGTGAATGTTTAGCATCCGATAGGATGCCCCCATCCCCAGCTTGAACAAATTTTTGAAAAGGCAGGGCAAGGAAGCGGGTTTATTACCTTACGTCAGCATGTATCACATTCAGTGGTAGCATATGTTTAGACCATTCTAATGCAAATAAGCCAGACCTATGCAACTACGAAGCTAACTTTTTAGTGTTTTCAATGTAACTGGCTCGTATTAACTTGGAGTTACCCGGATGTAAGGCTTAAATTAAAAAATATTATTATTTTTACAATGCTTTTTTTTTTTCGAATGCGTTTTTATATTATTTAATCGGAATTCATTATTGAGATGAGTATTATTTATTAATTTATTTTGTTGACGAAGGTCAGAGGAATAGTTGGCCGAAACTTCATGAAACAACAACTAAAAAAAGGTGAGGTTAATAGTCCGCAAAAAATAAATTAATAAATAATACTCATCTCGATAAGGAATTCCAATTAAATAATATATATACCATTCGATACGGCCCCGACCATGGAAGATCAGATAATAAATGAATGTGGATTTATAAGACTAAAAGATCCAATCTTGATTGCCTTTCGGGGCCCGTGGTGCAGTGGATAGAGATGTTGAATCTCTACAGTTCTAGATGAGCATTGTCTGAAGATAGCGGTTTCAATCCTACCCAAAGCTAACCAGAAGCTTACTTGGCCAAAACGTGAGACAGCAACAACTATGGAAGCCAGTAATTGCTTAGGATGCAGTTAGGAGATTCTGAGTTCTTATTCCGTCATGGTTACCATAGAGACGGTTATCAGAGACGTTGTGAAACAACAACTAAAAAAAGATGAGGATAAGAGTCCGTAATACATAAATAAATGAATTCATTTTTGTTCTTCCTTATCTTTTATTTTGTTGTTGTCCTGTAAGGAACCAGGAGAAAGACACAATTTGGTAATTAGTGGAAACAAAATATATTAAACAGAAAAGCAAATACAACAAATAAAGTGTCTGCTCATACCCATAAAGACTAGTGCATGTTTTGTGTGCTAATGCTGAGAGACATATTCCTCCACTCTTGAAAACAGTGGAAGAGTACATTATTATCCGTAGGGTGGACACACTGCAGCAGATTTTAATAAATGTCCGATTATAAAACAATAACTTATTTTTGTTAAGATGTTTTAATCTCTATTGATAAAATTATTGAATGTAAACGCTTCCAAAACTTTCAATCTTTTGATATTACTATATTTTCTAAGAATTTTAAAGCCAGTTTAAATAAGTTTTTATTTGACAGTTTGAATGAACCCAAAAGTAATTCATTAATTTTTTTTTTCAATTATAAACAAAAGATAAATAGCTGACTTATTTACAAAGAAATCGAAATACAATATGGCGGATTTAAATTGTTATCAAATTATTTTTTATTATTCTGTCAAAGAAATGGTTCAGGCCATTTGCTCTGCTTAACGTTACAATACCAGAGATAAAGCACAGAAAACGTTTTTTGATGATGATGAGGTGGAAATTTTTTCTTTCAAACATATTTTACTAAAATTAAGTGTATTATTAGAACAAATACTACACTTTGCTCCTATGGCAAGTTTATTAACAAGTTTATTTAGCAAGTTTATTAGCAATGAAGACAAAAGCCAAGATTCATTGTTGGGAACTTTTACAGACAATGAATGCTTTTAGAGCTGTGGTTCCCAAGAATTTTCTATTTTCATCTCTGAGAGAAATACACATTATACCAGTTGTGATAAGAGCAACTGGCCTAATAAAAGAAAACTTAATAAATACTTGGAAACAATGCCTGGAAGACTAAACTGTAACGAAATACAGTTGACAGTCATAAAGGGAGCAACATCTTAAAAGAGCCTTCGGATATAAATCCAAGTCTTAATGTAATCAAGTGTTAGCTCCAGGAGGAGTTAGCTCCCTTGATCTTTGAAACTAACTGTAGTAAATTAAAAAAAAATAAAATAAACGAAAAAAAAACAAAAAAACAATATAAATTTCTTGGTATTAGAAATTAGAAATATTACAAAGACACAATAACTTTCAAACACCAACAAATCCTGGTGCGGGCAAACATCTGCTGTTTTATCCAGTTGGACATTTAACTCAAATTTCAGACCATAAAATAAAACTTTGGGGTATGACCTTTTATTAAATGTTATTTTTGTAAAGCATACTGTTTCCCTGTGAGCGCAAATAACCTTTTAAAAAATTGACTAGTCGTTAGCCTGATATGACACTGTAAGTGAATCAATGGATATAGCTGGATTTGAACCTGGAACAACTGATTCAGTTCGTATTATTTGGATTCTTCAAACTCTTGAGTGTCATTTTCACAACGTTTCGACCTTCTTCAGAAATTCAGAAACGTAACTGATTCAGTCGTTTACATTATGGAGTAACTGTGAAATAATGATAAAATATAAATGGATTAACTGTTGCCCAAGACGACCTTAAGGCTCCCTTTTCATTGTCTACTACATGTGAAGTAAGAGGGAGGGACATTCCTTTTTTCTGGATTGTTGCACTTATATTTGACCTTCATTATATAATACTAAATGTTAAACAAAGAAGCATGAAGTACTATTTTTTTTTAATCCTTGGTATTTTAACGTTACACATCATGTTTACACATACATTAACATGCAGATACCCGGGGACCCACACGTTGTAGACTCAGTTGCAGAGGAGACAAAAAATAGGAAAGTGGAAAGAACTTCAAGTCTTGTTTCAGGTATTAGAAAAGACCTTTATTCCTACTTCTCCTGCCATGTGTGACTTCTCGCTACGGCTGTGACGTCACTCACGTCTCTAACGTGCTCTCTCTTGTTTTTATAGTCTTTTCCCTTTGTTTTTTTTTGTTTTTTTTTACCGTAACGGCATTTCTGAACACGGTATTTGAATGTAGCCACCATACACGTGTCCGCAGTATGACTTGACTGAGGATTAAACCCTGGTCTTAAGGCTCATTAACAAACACTACAACGATTATGTGAAATGAAAGAGACTTTGTAAAAGGATTAAAACTTCATAACTTTTTACTTTAATATTCCATATCGCCTGCTTTTTTCTTTTCATCATTAGATATAATTGAAAAGTTAATCTGAAACATTAGTAACATTTAACTTGCATCTACTATACTACGACTCATGTTTCGACATTCAATGACAACAACCCAAAAAAATCATCACTCCCATACTATCCTATTTTTATAATCCTTAAATCTTGAACACTACTAAAAGAGAAAGTACCACCCATTTTGGGAATGCTTGTTTAAGAATATATAATAACATGGTTATAGTTATCAAATTTTATAAGTACAGAATAGTTAATACTCGGGTATTCATGAATTTAAAAAAAAAGAAAAGGGTCACATCATTTATATAAAACACATTAGACTAAACTCCCGACTGAAAATGGTTCATTTTAACGCATGGAAATGATTTGTCCGATTTTTTTACTGTTTAAAATAATCTTAGCAATCGTTTCCACATTAAAAAAAAAAAAAAATGGTGGTTTCCACCACTTTTAGATCATGGGTAGGAGTTCTCAAGTGTTAACTTTTCTGTAATTTTACTGTAAAAAAAAAAATCCTCACGTAAAAATTATCTGGGTTCAGTAGAGAATCTAATTCTCATGCAATTTTTATTTATTTTTTTTAAATGAATTTTCAAGTGTTAACTATTCTGGATTTTTATTATTAACTTTTCCCAACGTTTAAACGTAATTCAGTAGTTGGAAAATAATTGTTTACTTTGCAATGAAGACTTGACATACCATCAATGTTTCTTTAACCCTCTTTGCTCAAGCGCGACGATTTAATTAAAGTACAAATCTGTCATTATTCTTCCTTCACACCATTCCTTTTAAAACTCCGGTATCTTTTGTTTTTCTGAAAGAAGTGCATTAATTTTCTATATTATTTACATAGACCACATTTCATTCAGTTTATATACAGAGTGAGCCAAAAGTAGGTGGACAGCATTATCTTATTACGTATACGGGCAACTATATGTTATAAAACTATGCTGTCCATTTAGTTCGTCTCACCCTCTCTCTCTCTCTCTCTCTCTCTATATATATATATATATATATATATATATATATATATATATATATAAATATATATATATATAATAATTATATATATATATAATAATTATATATATATATATAATAATTATATAATAATAATAATAATAATAATAATAATGATAATAATAATGATATATAATATATATAATATTACTTAATTGGCTGAAAATGCGAAGCTCGTTGTTTGTTTGTTTACGAACAGGCGATTTGAGCACTATAAAAGTGGTGGCGGGTGTCTATTTAAATAGACATTCCGACAAGTTATTTACGGGCGTCGATTCCATGGTCGAGTGGGAGAACTGCTAACTGTCAACAGAACGGTTCTAGGTTCAATCCTTGGCTTGGGAGAGATGCTGAAACAGGACTGTATGTCGATGACTACAAATATATATATATATATATATATATATATATATATATATATATATATATATATATATACAAGAAGAAGATAGATAGATAGATAGATAGGAAAAGAAGATAGATAGAAGATAAGAGAAGAGATAGAGAAGATACATACTAAAATTTTTGCCATTAACAACGAGCAAATGTTATAACATGAGTGCTTTATGCCAAATTGATGATTGAATATGAGTAAATTTGTGTCCATTAAACACTAACGCCTATTAATCCCTAACTGTGCATACCATAATGCTTAGTTCGTTGCACTTTATCCTAACACATGGTCCATAGAAAATTTCAATATGATCAGCCTAGTAGTTTCTGAGAAAAAATGAAATGGACAGACAGACAAACTAAGAAAAATATAATATAGATATCTATACTAAATGAAATACAGTATATATATATATATATATATATATATATAAGTGATGGGACGATTCCAATATATTTCCCAATTCCGTACTAAATTCCTGATTCCGATGCAAATACTGATTCCGATTCCTATTCCGATTCTTTGTAAATCTCTAAATATTTAACTATAAAAGTGTTATTTTTCCCCGATTACTGTAAAACCGCATCTTAAATGTGCCTATATTTTCTCAAACATAAAAACACACTTGTAAGGGGATAATCTAGAGATTTTAGTTTTTCTGGAAGTTTTAAATCAATAAATACTTATTATTTTATTATTAATACAAGCAGTGGAAGATGTTTCTTAAACCAAAATCAAATAAAAAAGATAATTTAAGGAATCAGTTTTGGCATCGGGAAATAGGGTCAAATTTTTCCAGTTCCGATACCCCAAAAAGCTCTGATTTTCCGCTTCCCGATTAATTGTCCCAACATTAATATATATATTAGCAAGCCGCCTGACCTTGCCGGTTCATAAAATATGCTTAAATATGTACCCAATATATATTAGTGATTTCAAAAGTTAAAAATAATATATATGACTTGGGTCCCATTAGCTAAAATCGAAACCAAAACATTTTGCTCTCTAGCAGTATTCACTGCCATATGAGCTAAGGACACATGCATATCAAAACTTAAAAATTATCGCAGTTAAACGTATAAATCTATATATTTGTGCATACGTAGAGCATGCACATTAAGTCGAGTAATGTCCGTTTAGTTCCTATTTTTCAATTTTGATCCCTTAGTAGCTCTTTCTTTCGGCTAAAACCAGATCGAATTAGTTTCACAAGTCCAAATACTACATATATCAACTTTCAAATCTGGAGGCCAAAAATTGACAGAGTAGTTTGATAGAGACCATTCCAAATACAAAGTCAGTTTAACGATAAAATGGTCACCCTAAAGAAAACAACACTACAGCTTTATTTTTAAACTTTTATTGAAAAAATCAAATCAGATAACTTGATTATGTATTAAAGCTGACATCTCTTCAATGTAGCCGTCTTCAGCCTCAATCACCACCTGGAACTGGGAGTATGCCTTTTCCACAAGCGCCGGCAGGTGCTTGGTGAATACTCAGTAGATGGTGGCAATCAGTCTGGCTTTGGTGTTGTGGGAGGTCGTAGTGGTGATGTTCTCAACATATGACTAAACAAAGTGGTTGAGCGGATTCAGGTTCAGGAGGGGGGTAGTGAGGAAAGGGTACAAAGTCGTAGCACTGCTTCTGAAGCCAAGCCTGGGTCTCTTTGAAATTGTGGGCTGGTGCTGATTCCTGCTCCACACCCAAGGTTTGATTGTACCAAGGGATCACCCCACTCTTCAGCACATCCAGGTACACTTTAGTGTTGACTTTCAAGCTGACTTCAAAGATGTGATGTGGCATGATGTGGACTTCACTAGAAACCACACCAAAGACCATAACCGTGGCCAAACACTTTGTTTTCATCACCTTGGGCACGTCCCGTTTGTTTGTGTCAATCCAGCAATACATTTTGAGGGTGTTGGCAATGGTCCTGCTGTCATAACTTGGATCGGTAGAGGGCATAAGTTTTATAGTGCCGCATCTCCGATCTCGCTCGTTGAACATTGTCTCATTTTCAGACATGATAGAAGGCTTCTATCACTCTGGAGATTTGTACACAAACAGCCAACTAGTAGATGGTTTGCAACCAAAAAGAAGACTGGTTTTCATCAAATGGAAATGAAATCATGTCTTTTCTGAAGCGATAATTTTATCGTTCCACTTTGCATGAAAGAGGAGGACACAAAATGTTTTAAATAATAATAATAGAATAACAATAACAAAGACTTTTGCTGGCGAGGACTACTATTGACCGTAACCAGCTATACATTCCTTTTGAAATTTTTCATCTCTATTTTTCTCGTTATGTACTGAATATTTGTTAATGAAACCTATATGAAATATGTTCCTTATTAAACTTAAAAGTTTTTCTATTCTGAAAGAAGTTTAAAAAAATTGAATCTAAAAAAGTTATTTTAAAGTTTTTGTTAAAAAAATTCAGATTTTCTCATCATTCAGACCTGTATTACAAAGGTGGGGGGGGGGTTGCAAAAAATTAGTTGTTGTGTGAGGAGAGATACAAACTGAAACAGAGAGAATATTCAGACCTGTAATAATACAAAGAGAGGCTTGCAAAAATGAGTTGTGGTGTGAGGAGAAATACAAACTGAAATAGAGAGAAGGAGAGCTTTAAAATATAATCTTAAAAAGATAATATACAAGTTAGAAAAGCATTTCATCCAAGGCATGAAAATTGTTAAACAAAATGTTTTTACTGTAGGCTTTAAAAATAAAGGTACAAGATTCAATTTGAAATTTATTTATCTTCAAAGTGCACTTTTATAAATTTTACAAAGTAAGGTATAAAAATTTAATTTAAATTGAATCAAAAAATAACCTTGGATTTATTTTATGTAATGTACATTTTGTTGCAATTTAAAAACATTATCTTTCATCTAGCAATTAATGACATAGATATAAAATTTTCAATGATTTTTTTTTTTTAAGTGCAAACGAAAGCAAGTTCAATAGGCTAAGCAGTGATGGTAGGCAGTACGTCCGTTGGAGGCAAGATAAAGAATTTAATCCTAGGCACTCAGTTTCAACGCTGCAAAGTGGTGGAGGTTCAGTTTTGGTGTGGGGCATTATTAGTACCAATGGTCTAGGGCCTAAAGTTCGTTTGCAAGGTTGAATTAATTCGACCAAGTACATTAATATGTTCATTGAGCATTTTCTACCCTACTTTGGTCGGAATTTGGATGAAAATCCCATCTTAATGCAGGATAAAGCTTCCATTCACACAGCTGGCAATGTCAAGAGGTTCCTGGAAAAGCATGATATTCCATGTTTGGATTGGCCTGCACAATCTCCAGACCGCAATCCTATCGAAAACACATGGAATTACATCCAGCAATAGCTACACAATGATGAAATTTCAAATTAGAAGAACTTTGGACAAAATTAAAGAAAAGTGGGATGCCCTTTTCCCAGAGTATTGCTGCAGTCTTATTCAAGGAATTCCCAAAAGATTGCAGGCTGTCAAATTGCAGAAGGGCTATGTTACTAAATATTAATTAGTTCATTGTGTTCGTGTTGTATTTGTTTTGCATTAATGTCCTAAAGTTACATTTAAATAGCAATTTTCCATTGTGCGGACTTTTTTTTTCCTCTTGAATTTGAAGTTATTTTTTTAAATTGACGTGAACACTAGAATATCTCAATTAAAAGTCAAATGTGAACAGGTAAAATTATAGAAGAATAAAAGTCGAATCAAATGAGGAATAGTTTGTTTAAATTTAGCTTAAATTTGCAATTTTTGAAAACAATTACAAGTGCAGATTTCTTTCTGCCGCCTGTATGTGTGTGTGCGTGATATATATATATATATATATATATATATATATATATATATATATATATATATATATATATATATATATATACACTGTTTTTAAAATATAATCTCGCTAGATTCAGCAACTCTAATGAGTCGTAGACGACAAAACACATTTCAGTGGATAATTATATTTTAAAAACAATATATATTCCGCTTCCCATTTGGGGTTACCAAATTGGTCAAAGATCATAACTCGCATTTAGATAAAAATTAACTTTCGTATAAATTACTGAATTCATTCAAAACTTATCGCAGAAACAAAAACAAATAATATATATATATATATATATATATATATATATATATATATATATATAAACACACACACACACAGAATGTTTAGCATACAGCATTTATTATTCCTAAATGATCACCCATAAAAGTACTGTCTAATATTTAACTATATATATATATATATATATATATATATATATATATATATATATACACAACATAAAACAGTCGAGACCTATTTTAAAACACTGCAACACGTGTGTGAAGCAAGGATGGTATATCTCTGTCAAACAATACAATGTTTGGATATTTTGTACTCGTGTTTCCTTGCCACTTCTTGTATTATTTGCTTTGCCTTGAAATGCCTGAATTCTTTGCAGCCACATCTTTATACGAAACATGTTAAGCATGAAGTATAGCTGTTAACAAAAATGTAGTTAATGTCGCAACTTGTAACTTCAAGAGTTGGCCCCCACCACTAAATTAGATGGGTGGAATGATTTTCTATACATGCTTACCACACACGCACACAACTCTTATTCTCCTATCCAACAACGTGTTTCTAAACCCTTAACTTTGCTGATTTCATTTTCTTGAGTCTGGGAGTGAGGGTTACTTTTGTAAATGCCACTTGAAAACCTATTAATCCTTGATATGAATGAGGAATTTATCTACTTAAATATTAACAATATCATTATTTCTATCACAGATAACTATTTTTTGCTTGTTTTGAATGACATTTCATTTATGAAAATTGTTACCACATGTTGCTTGGCTAAGATAGATAGCAAGAAGAACACCCCTCTTCCGGAAAGAAAAAAATGGTCGAATAGAGGGCAGAGATGAAGTTTGGTTTAATTGGTTTGCTTTAGAGCACATCAATCCTTAATTGAGTTATTGCGGTGATTAAAATCTTCTACTTACTATAATGACCGGGAAAATAAATCACTCGGCATTATAAGCCAATTATGCACAAATGATGCACACTTGCCAGTCGGACTGACGTATACCCACTTCCTTTTCTTGATGTATTTGCTTATCTTTTAAATATATTTCGTTTCCACAAATTACCGAGTTTTTTTTTTTTCTTTGTTTTTTTTTTTTTGTTTTTTTTTTTAAATTTTCACCCCAAACAAGGCACAGTGCCACTTTGAAGTAGGGGGCTACTATCGGGGAAATAATTTGCAGGTTCATTATGAAGGGAGATGGGTAGAAAGATGTTTGTTCACATTACACTTGAACTTCTCCATATCAGTACAGTTAGGAAAGCAGAATCCCGGAAGGGACTTCCAAAGACTTGCAGTTCTGGGAAGAAACTATTGGAGTAAAATGCTTTCTTACACTTAGGGATCTATACTGTAATGGGGTGGGACTTAGTTGCTTGTCGGGTTTGTTGGGGATAGTCACACTGAATAGGTACAAGAGCTTGCAGTTCGTCAGAGCATTCACCATTAATGCATTTGCAGAACAGGCAGAGGGATGCAACATTTCGTCGATGGGACAGAGGCTGAAGCCTAGATAACAGTTCAGGACCTATCAGGTTGGCGACTCTCTTTTGAACCCTGTCCAGGAGTGAGAGACAAGTAGCAGATGCACCAGCCCAAATGTGATAACAGTACTCCATACATGGGCGAATGGTGGCCTTATAGAGTTACAGGATACTTTCAGGCGTAAGTAATTTTCTAGCACAGTAGAGAGAGCCCACCTTCTTTGCAGCAGCCTTGACAATGCTCTCAATGTATATATTCCAGTTTGTGTTTTTCTTCTCGAACGATTCTCAAGAATTATCTATTTTCGAATCTAGTTATTTTGGCAAAAACATTTATGTTCCAAGTTCTTAAAAATTTCAAATTTTTAATGGATTCTGTTTGAACGGTTTGTAGGGTGTACGTTCATGCTATTAAATGTATGCATGGTTTTTGTTGGAGAAAAGAGGTAGGAGGGTAAACAGAGAGGTAGAAGGAGGAAGAAGAGAGGTGAGAGGCAAAAGAAGTAGAAGTACGATGGGAGATAGAAAGAGAACTGATGCAATATTTTCGTCATAATGAGATGGTAGTTATTTGTTTCCCATCACAACAAGATGTGACTCAAGGTTGGATGTGTCAAGTCAGCGCCCCTAAACAAGGAGCACTCTAGCAAAATTGTCTGAACATCGGCAATCCCCAGGAGGGGCAATTCAAGCAGTAATCAATAAACTCTACGCAAAAGGGCCTGGAAAGGTGGACCACCTAGGTACTACTCAGGAGGTATATTTCAGTCCGACAGGTAGTGGGCCACGTAAATGGCCTAGCATTTGTCGGGCTGATTGTCAAGAATGAATCCTTGACTGGTACTTTCTACCCAAGTTTCCAAGCAACCGAAACAACAAAGAGACTCATCGTCCAACATGAAAAATAATGGGAGGTTATGACCACAAAGATTTAGACGATTCTACTTATAACGATGGGTGATAAGAATGAACCAATCATGTACCAGATTCACTTTCTAAAATATATTGAATTCCTTGGAATTCTTCAGTAATAGCTTTCCATCTTGATACAAGAGGACCACTACGATATCCTGATACTGACTAGATTTATTTTTTACTTGGAAAAGCTTCTCTCACTGGATTGATGCTACAATTTTTTTTTCTTGCTTGGCATAACTACATTTTTCTATTTCAAGAATGTTTCTGCAATCAAAAGTAGAGGTAGGAGGAGGACAACAAAGTGGAGAGAGGTGTGCAAAGGAGAAGAGAGAAGAGATCAAGTTTATGAAGCATAGAACTCATGAAGATCGTGCCTTAGGATTGTCTGGTCTGCATGAAGTCTTCTTCGTTAGTCGCTGATATTTTTTAAGATTGCAAGTTTTTTTACCCCGGACACCAAGAGCAGCAGTTGTATTCGAAGTGGGGAAAGATTTGTTTCAGAACTTGAAAAAAAAATAATGCAGAAATAACGTTGCCACTGATCTATTAGTTTGCAGTGACACGTTTTTGCTTGCTGCATGCGCAGAAAGAGAAGACCAGATACTTGTTCCTTAATTTGTATTGAAGTTCTGTTAGTCGGGTTGCAGCCTGATCTGTTGGTTTGAGACAGAGTGTCTGTGTGTTATCACTGTTTAGTTCGAAATTTCGTATAGGTTTATAATTCCGACATAATTATTCCCAAAGAAACACTTGAAGTAAGTCATAACTTATATCATCGGAAAAGATGTGAAAATAACAACCAGCGTGTCGTTTGAATAATACAAATTAACAATCTTCATCTCAAAAATTTCGAAACAGTTTTATTTATGTTATAATTTTTAAAACCTATATAAAAACCATATTAAATAATTATTCACGTGTTTTAGATAAAACTGTAATAATTTTTTTTTTTCTAATAAGTTCATCACTGGTTCATCCAAAAACAAACAAAAAAAGATTTAAAAGGTCAGCTGTTAGAATAACTACAATTAAAATATTTCTGATTTTAATTTTTTTACCCTCTTTCTTCCTCACGTCATATTTTTTTCTTCACCTTCTTCTATCTTCTTCTTTCTCTTCCTCTCTCTTCTTCATTTGAAAACTTATATAAAAACCATATTAAATAATTATTCACGTGTTTCTGTTAAAACTGTAATATTTTTTTTTCTAATGAGTTCATCACTGGCTCATCAAAAAAATAAATTAAAATATTTAAAATATTTCTCATTTTCCCTCTTTCTTTCTCTCGTCTTATTCCTTCTTCACCTTCTTCTATCTCTCTTCCTCCTCCTCCTCCTTTTTCTCCATTTTCTCTCTCCCACTTTTTCCTCTTTCTCTATTATTTTTCTTCTTTCTCTATTCTTCCGCCTCCTTCTCATTCTCTTCTCCCTCCTCTCACTTCTTCTTTCTCCTCCTTCTCTCATTCTATTTCTCTTCTCATCCTCTTCTGTCTAGTCTTCTTCCTCCTCCTTCTTTCACTTTTCTTCTTCCACCCTTTCTCGTCCTCGCTTCACCTTCTTCTTCTTTTCTGTCTCTACTTCTTCCTCCTCCTCCTCCCCCTTTCTTATTCATTGCGTTTTTTTCTCTCTCTGTTTTCTTATTCAGCTTTCTCTCTTCTACTTTCTCTTCATTCTCCCCATCTTTATTTCTCGTTCTCTTACCCTTCTTTCATCTCTTTCTTCCTATCTTCTTTCCCCTCCACCTAATCTTCTCTTCTTTTTCCAATTCTCTCTCTTCTTCCTTCTCTTTCTTCCTCTTCCTCCTCAAAATTAGAGGAAGAGAGCGTAGTACTTCTGAATGATTGGCAAAGACCTTTCTCAAGTTGAACCTCCTGCAAAGATTAACAAAACATTGCCTAAAATATCTTCTCAATTGTCCAGAACATAATAAAAACAAATGTATAAACAGTAATCACAAATCACATGATCTTGAAAATCTATCTACATCTATAAGTTCAGTTTTTTTTTTCGCTCTGACATTGATATTAAAAATCTACGTTTTCAATTTTAAAAAATTATTTTAATATATTCAGTCCTAGATGTGTGAGCGACTACATGAAAGTTAACTAATTTGCATATTCCTTTAAAAAATGGGCGTTAATTACTTCTTCATTTTTTATGGTTTCTTATAAGATGATTGATTTCATTTAACTATTATGTTGGATTCTTTTTATGCATAGTTTCTACATTTTGCATAATTACATAGAATTTAAGATAAAAACATTCTAGCACACGGAAATCTCTCTCTCTCTCTCTATATATATATATATATATATATATATATATATATATATATATATATATAAAAGTAACCTTGTCAGTGGATGTGCGAAAAGTCTCTACCAAACCTCTCTCTGCATATTTGATCTACAGAGTTGAAATTTGATATTAGGCTATTTGGACCTGTAATACACTTTCGATTTGGTTTTAAGCCGGTAAAATAACTATTTAGTGGTTAAAATTAAAAAGAAAAAAATTGACCTTGGCTTGGCGTAAATTGATTTTACCCCTTTTTTATCTGCGCTTGCGCTAATCAAAAATTGTAGGTTCGTTATTTTTTGCAGTTTTTTTTTTTATACGTATGAGTTTAGGTCATACGCTAACGGATAAGGCTGGAGAGCTATATGTTTTGGTTTCGATTCTAACTGATGGCACACGACTCTTTCTTTTAACTTTTTTAAAGCACTACTATATATTAGGTACAATATAATAATTGATAGAGAATTGGCTCTATGATAATAAATACGAAATCTGCATGGATTAAAATATAATATATTAGAAAATGTACCTGGTGTTGCCCGGTATTAAATGTAACGTGAAATTCCTTAAAAATAATAAAGTAAAGACACGGAAAGAAACTGAGACATGTGCATGCGAGTATTATGTTTTTTCTAAACAGTTTATTTCTTGTAAATAAAAAAGAAAATACTCGAGCTCAGATCTAAACTAAAACCTAAAGGCAGTGAATCAAGTGCAATAACCATTACACCAGCTGGCCATGATCTTTAAAATGTGTTTTCAAACCTCATGAAACAAACAGATAAAAATAGCAATTTTTTCAATTTTGAACCCTTAGCAGCCCTTTCTTACGGATGAAACCAATTAAAAAGTTTTCCACATGTCTAAGTACCCTATATACCAAATTTCAAGTCTGTAGATCAAAAATTCGTTGAGTATATAGGTTGAGAAGTGTCCTCTCTCACTCACACACACACACACACACACACACACACACACACATTCTCACTTTTATAGATATGTAGATAGACAAGCATATTTTATGACTGGGCAACGCTGGGCGGCCTGCTAGTATGTCTATGACTGTTTATTTAGACAACAATTTCAGGCTTGGAAAGTATCTTTACTTACTTTTACTGAGACACATCTGGCGAAAATGTTCATGCAGATGTAAAAAAATGGATGGGCAAGATTTATTCTCTTGTTTGCTTTTGTCGATAATGTTTTGCTTTGTTGCAAACGTAACTCTCAAGTTAAGTCCATAACCTTTCCAAAAGAACCTCTCCCCCATATGTTGACATAGGAAATGCATATGTTTTGCAAGTTTGAGACATGCAAGGAGAAGGGAAAAGTATGCAGAGAGGTCTGAGGTAGAAGAGGGGTAGGAGGATGGAGAATAAAAAGGTAGGAGGACAAAGAAAATGAAAGTTAGGACGAAGACAAGTAGGAGGAGGAAAAAGAAGAGAAATAGGAGAGAAAGAATAAAGAGGTAGGAGGAAGTAAAGTCAGACTTTAGGGTTTTTTTTTTTTTTTACAGTGTAATCACTATTTATCAAGACCCAGTAGCCACTCGAGGATAAGGGTTAGTGAGTGTCAGGCAAAATAACACCTTAGTGATCAGTAATGGTGGAAAAAGGGGTAAAAATTGATTGTTTAAAAGGATGGCTTAACAAGAACTTGTATATGTTGGACATGTAATAGTCAGCTGAGAACAGCCCTGCAGTATTGTGTTTCACAGACGAACAACTTTAGAAACTTTACTCATGGAATTTTCGTTCAACTTTAAGCACAGATACAAAGTAAGGCAAATTGTTGACAGCGGTTGTAGCGAGACGAGTGTTTGTTGTGAATGTTTTCCTCCTTAACACCCCATTTCCCAACACATATGCTTCCCCCTCCCTTCTCTTACTATTAAGCTACATGGATGAATATTAAGAGAGGTTCTCCAATTTAACAGCATCCATAGATCCTTTGATTCCTTACCATAAATGAATTTCTTTGAAATATGCGTTTTTATTGATGTTAAACTACTGATAAAACTAAAATTATAAATCATAATAATGAATATCATTAAAAATGGCACGCTGAAAGTATCATAGGTAAAAATAACAGAAATGAGTAAGTTAGGAAAAAATGGCACGCAATTAGTTTCTTAAAATATTGGATGGAATCCATTAAAAAAAAAAATAAAACGTTATCATCGGTCTGCACATATGTTCTTTTTATTATTATTTTATTTATTTTTTTTTTTTTTTTACACAGTGATCACCACTTATCAAGGCCCGGAAGCCACTCAGGGATAAGGGTTATTGCAATTACATCACGTTAGTGAGGAGATTTTATGAAGTGTTTAATTAGGGGGGCGGTTCATTAGGAATTTGTTAACATTAGACTTGAAGACATCCAAGTTGTAGTCCGGAGGGAAGCAGGCAGATGGAACAGAGTTCCACAGGCGTGCAGTTCTAAGAAAGAAGCTTTGCTCATGAAATCCGCGTTTTGATTTAGGCACAGATATAGAGTGGGGGAAATTTTTCATAGTGGATTCAGCTAGACGGGTGTTTTTCGTGAAAGTTTGGCGAGGGGGGACCAGGGATTGGAGTTCAGACGAGCACCTGCCATGAAAATAACGATAAAACAAGGATAGGCTCGCAACGTCTCTTCTGTGGGAGAGGGGTTGCAGGGTAGAGAAAAGGGCATCCCCCATTAAACCACGAAGTCTATTTTGTACTCTGTCAAGGCATGATAGGCTGTTTTTGGCAGCTCCTGCCCAGATATGGCAACAGTATTCCATCCTTGGTCGTACTTGGCTTTTATATAGATAGAGAATTGCATCAGTAGTGAGATATCTTCTGGAGCGGTAGAAGGATCGCACCATCTTTCCTGCGACCTTGGCAACAGACTTGATGTACGTGTTCCATTTCAGATCAGGAGTAAAGGTCAAACCCAGAAGCTTGTCAAAACACGGGGCCTCACCCAGACGAGAGCCATCCATCACAATTGATGCCAGCTGGGGATCAGAGCGTTGATGATGTAAGGATAGGAGTTTGGTTTTAGATGCATTAAAGGTAACTAGCCACATCTTCCCCCACTGAACCACGCGCTCGAGATCAGAGGAGAGAGAATCCGAGAGAACTTCGTCATTTACAGCCTTTGATGTGTTGCCGTAGATGGTCGTGTCATCAGCATAGATGTCAACGAATGATTTAAGTATGTGTTTAGGGAGGTCATTGATGTAGATCAGGAAGAGAGTTGGGCCGAGGATTGACCCCTGAGGGACTCCAGCATTTATATTGCAGGCCTCCGATTTTTGTCCATCTACCACTACTCTTATGAGCCTATCGGAGAGAAATGATTTAATGATTGAGAAAACATTTCCATGTATACCGTAGCTGGAAATCTTGTGAAGTAGACCCTTATGCCATACTTTGTCAAAGGCCTTTGATATGTCGAGAGCAATTGCCCTAGAAAGGAAGCCTTTGTCAAGAGATTCACTAATCCTGTGGGATATAACCGTCAGCACATCTGCGGTAGATCTTGCAGAGCGGAAACCATATTGTGTGTCACTAAGAAGGTTGTTTCTGCTGAGGTGGTTGACTATTTCTCTATTTAATATTGATTCCAGTAACTTACTCATAACACAGAGAAGACTTATTGGTCTGTATTGAGAGGGAGATGACTTATCACCTGAATTCTTAAATACAGGGCAAACTGATGAGGTCTTCCAGGGGGTCGGAAAGCACTTCTCCTTAAGGCAGCGCTTAAATAGTTTCGTAAGTATGGGAGCAAGTTCTGGTTGAAGCTTTTTTAACACTATAATTGGGATGCCATCAGGGCCAGTTGCTTTACTGGAATCTAGGTTTTTTATTAGCTTGGCGACCTCATGCACGGATATTTGTATATTACCTAGCTTGTTCTGTGTTATAGGAGGAAATATGGGGAGTTGATGGCCTTCGTCGCATAGGGTAGAATTAGCTGCAAAGTTCTTTGCAAATAGTTTGGCCTTGTCTGACGCTGACGAGATAACCTAAGGTCCATTGATAATGGTTGGGATAGAACGCACACTTCTGTTCAGGATCCTATTTGTTATTTGCCAAAACTGGTGGGAACCAAGCCGTTGATCAGCTACCTTGGATTTAACAGACTGGGCATATAGCTCTCTTGCATTTTTTATTACTCTTTTACAGTGGTTGCTGGCAGTCCTGAAAGCAGCTTTAGTCTCAGTGCATCTATTACGTTGGTAGTTATGGAAAAAGTGATTTCTGTGCGCGATAGCAGCAGCACATTCTGGGGAGAACCATGGCTGGCTGTTAGGTTTTTGTTGGAATTTTTTTGATGGTATGAATTGGTCTATGCCTACAATTAACCATTCGGTCAGATCTGATACTATAGAGGACACTTCCTTTTTAAACATGGAGTGCAGAGGTAAATCAGATATGAATGTACGGAAGCTATCCCAGTCAGCCATAGAGTATCGGTATACAGTACGGTGGAGGGGTACGTCTGATGGCTTCTTACATTTTGTTTTTATCTTAACTGATACGACGGAGTGGTCGGAGGATCCTAAAGGAGAATGAACGGTACATGAACATAGCTCAGGGGAAGTTGAAAGAAAAAGGTCTAAGAGGCTTGCATATTGATTGGGTGTATCGGGCACACGGGTGGGTTCGTGAATTATAATCTTTTTTTCTTTTTCCCTGCCGTGACGTCATTTTGCACATGGTTCGGGGATGCCCAGGCAATTTTTGGTATGCCAGAGTGCTCCTCCTTTAGGGGCACTGCCATACGTGCATCTGTGCTCTGTTACAGTTGTATCAGAATCGAGTAAAAATATTTGAACCGTCCTCTCACTATTTTATACATAAAGGGAGATTTTTCCCCCATTTATTTGGCTTGTATAGCTTCATAATTAAAGTCTTAGTCTGTTAGATAGCGCCCATATTGTTTTGTGTTCTGAACAAGAATAAATAATTTTATTGCAATCATTTTTAAAAAATTTTTTCTATATTTAATCCAACTAGTTTTTGTATTAATTAGTAAAGTAAATTCATATCACTCAACATTGTACAACTTTGTTGGCCAGCTTGATTCAGTTGTTGGCATTCTTGCATAAGAGAAGGTTCTCAACATAACAAAACAAAAGTGATACTATTGGGAACTGACTTGATTTGAACCTGACACACCCAGATCATTAATCTGCATCCACTTAACCCTCCCTAGATTAGTAATGTCATAAAGATAGTGTGAAGAAATACTCCTGTAATTCGGAATCTTCTTGAATCAGACATTAGATATTTTTTAGGATAAATATTTTTTTACTTCACCATTTGCTGTATATAAACTGTTAGAAAATGTTGCAAACATCAAGGAAGAAAATATGGTGCTGTGAAGTGAAACAAAATACTTAAAATGCTTAAAAAAACAAAACAAAAAAAACTACTACTCTTATTACTATTACTATTACTACTTTTGAATTGAAAATCAGCTTTAATTTTTGGAAGAATTGGCAATGGGTAGCTAAGCTGTATAAATCCGGAGATGAAAAATAGTTTTCGGAAGGTAGCTAATCTGTATAAGTCTTGAACTGTAAACATTTGCAGACGAAGAGCAAAGATTTCTCATGTGGACACAAAAAATTATGTGCAGGAATTCTAAAAGATCCAGTATTTTTATGGAGTGATTCCTGTTCCTGGTTGGTTGCTAATAGAACATGGTAGATTGGTCAGTTCCTATCGGCAGTGTCCATAAATAGAACTTTTTTCAATCATACCACATTATATTGATGAGGATGAGTGTCCCTGCTGCTTCGTCTGATTGGAGACTTGGGTAGAAAGTATCAGCCAAGAATCCATTCTTGACGATCAGCCTGACAGGTGCAGGGCCAGGAAGTGATCTAATGCCTCTCGGACTGAGGTACGGCACCTGCGTATTATCTTGGAGGTCCCCCCCCCAGGCCTTGCCACCCGGCTTTTGGATGGGCCAAATTTATTGCTTGTTACCTAAGACACCCCTACCGGGGAATGCTGATGGGGATGCCCAGGCAATTTTTGATATGCCAGAGTGCTCCTCCTTTAGGGGCACTAACTGGACATCCCCACTTTCTGACCTTGTATCACATCATGCAGAGGTAGGCAGCATGTAAATATCTGCCCCATTATATAAAAAATATTTAAACTACTACTACTACTACTACTACTACTACTACTACTAATAATAATAATAATAATAATAATAATCTCGTGTCTTTCAATCGTAGGTGTATCTCTTTTTTCCTAAGATTCTTATGGATACCTCTGCTCTTGAGAGGAAATCATCTCTTAAACTTGGTTAAAGAAATATGCAATAATTATCTTTTGTTTTTGCTAGCTTCTGACATCAAATCGTTTCACGCCTTATTTGGAGTGATTTCCATTAAAAAAAACATCACCAAGCTAGGATGAAAAAAATGGTATATCAAGACAATTGTAGTTTAGCATAGCCCCTCAGTATAGCTTGCTATGTATATATGCATATATATGTGTGTGTACATTGTATTCACTCTACACCACAACATTTAAGGCGATCGGGCGATGGGTGTTGTTTGTTTTTCCTATTATGTTTCAAGGCCTACAACATCATCAAGCCGGTAGCTGGAAAAGCGTCTCTTCGCGGAAGAAGAAAACAAGAAAAGTTTAACCTAATGCTCTTTACTGGTTCTGGCCAGTTTTCATACCAACCGAGGTTCATCTTGTCACCATCTGGCAAAGTAAATCATCAGTCCCCATCTTTGTTCGAATAAAGTATTGTTCGGCCTAGTCATTACCTCCTCATTCTGGAGTGGGAGTTTTATTTATTGCTGATCGCCTGAGGTGTTCTTACCAGGGAATTCTGGCAAATTCATTCTCGGCTATTTTTGTGCTCAAAACCAAAGTGGTCCCTCAAAGAAGCTGGTTTTCTTCCTCTTCCGGTGTTGTTCCACATTTTACTTTATTGATCACTGGAGTATAGAAAGTGATTAGGCATCTGCATAACTCTCGCTTCCATTATTATGTCCTTTAGTCCTCACATTCCATGAGCGATGTTTATCACAAAGAAGAAAGAATTGGTGTTTTCTAGGCCAGAACCTATTCCATCTAACATTTATGGTTGGCAAGTTTTAGAAGTAGTATTTATTTTTAGCTCTTTACATCATGTGACATTATGCCTTGTCTGGAGCAATTTTCATTAAAAAAAATCAGAAGGGACTTGTTTTCATCCCTGTCCATTATTACGGTATCTCAATTAGTCTTCTGCTTTTTTTCACAAAATTTTGCATGGAGTGATATGCCTATGAATTCAGAAAACGAAATGAGCCAGAAGATTTTTGTTTATTTATTTACTTTTTATAGAAATCGCTGCAGACAAGGCATAAAGCCACTTGATGTAAGGAGCTAACAAGAACGAAAAATGATTATTGCAAAGACAGGAGATGCCTAGTGACCTTAGTCTTGAAAAGATCAAGCCTATAGGTAGGAGGAAAATAGTCACTGAACAGAAAAAGTATCTAGCCTCCAGGCTAAGATCACAGTGTAGTCTCTTTTCTTTTTTGGCTGTTTGTTTTCTTTTTCTATTTTTTCTCTTTCTTTTTACATTTTGCTATTTTGCTTTGTTATTTGTTTTGTTTTCCTTTTCTTCCTCTTTATTTTTTTTTCTACTGCATTCTTTTTTTTTCTCTGTTTTTTTTCTGGTGAAATCGAAACTAATGGATCAGAGAATACCGTGTTTATATTGTGCTCTCTCTCTCTCTCTCTCTCTCTCTCTCTCTCTCTCGTTTTTAATTCTTAGTTTGATTTCGAATTTGCTGCATTTCCATATTAATATATCATTTAAACAGGAAACTTTTCTCAGTAAATTCACACATTAAACAAGCAAATCATCAAAATAATTGATTTGATGTATAAAGCCAATAGACAAGGAGGCTGGGAGGAAGCTGAACAATTACCAGACTGTAATCATTCTTTATTTTTTTATAACCAATGTCAAACATTTGTACTTTTGCTGCTTGAAATCAACACGAACGTATACACACTTTACCTTATCATGTTGATTGAGTTACTTTTACCTCTTTTTATTTGCCTTTTCACGAGGGCAGAGTTAGACACCATATTGTTGTTATATTTTTTTAATATGGGGGGAAAATATAGTTCTCCTAAAATGAGGCACTTTGAATTAGGATCTTCATCATAGTCGGTTTAATGTCCGTTTCACGTGCTGGTATGCGTTAGACAGCTTTTAAAAAAAACTGACTTCCAAAAGTAACCTTGTAAGAATAAAATTGGCCTCAGTCTAGTTCTTTTTCACTGACCGAGGACAGAAATGATCCAGAGCAGTACCAAAACAGACACCATACATCGATTAAAAAAAGCCCCCAAAAAACAACAAAAAACAGTACTTGTGCAGGATAGGAACCGTGTTATCATCCGGTATATTTTTTAGTTCCTTATATCAAATGGCTTCATATTTTGTCTGGAGTGATTTCCATAAAAATAATAAAATAAGCAGCTTATATAAACTGCCAGAAGGTGTCAAATGAAAACTATCTTTTTTATTCGCAAAAACGCTTTAAAAGATTTAAGAAGGCGCTGAATTAAAATTTCGGGTTATTTATTTATTTGGTTGTTTTACCAAAAACGAAAGCCGACTTTTAAAACGCGAAAAACGGTTAAAAATGGAGGCAAAAGATAATTATAATTTCTTTCATAATCTTTTATGCACAGCATATATTTAGGTTACAGGAGAGAATCCTGGATAAGAAAATGTAGAGACATTAAACTGGACGGCCGGAGGAAAGTTGAATGACCCAAGAAAAATTGGATGCAAATCATCAACAAAGATCTTAGATGGTGGAATCAGAAAGGGATCAATCCAAGCTTGAAGCTTGCGATTATAAACTGTCAGAAAATGTCAGACTCCTGACCAAAGGAAATACGATGATAAAATGAGGAGGAAAGGGGGGGGAGATTTGCATGTAAATCATTTATGGAGAGTAGAAAGTGGATTTGGGGTTTACTTTCGCCAACCTCGTAACTGTTGCTTCCCTTATTTTATCCTTTAGTCCTCACATTCCACGAGCGATGTTTCTGACAATGGGGGAATAATTCCTCTTTTCTGGGTTGGAATCTATTCATATAACATTTATTGTTGGCTTGTTTTTGACGTTGAAGTGTTGTTTTTGTTTTTACCTCCTTACATCAAATGGCTTCATATCTTGTCTGGAGTAATTTCCATAAAAAAATAATAAAATAACGCGTTTTTCTTATGAACAGTATCCGTTTAGACGTTATATTCTTCTTCACTTGCATTCGTACTTATAACAGTAATTTGTTTATTTTTGGAGGGGGGTGGGGTGGTGGAGAGGGGTAAACTGATTATTGGATGCATTCTTCTTTGATGAAGGTTTAGAAAAGAACTTTGCCAGAAGACGATAACTATTAAAAACGAAAAAAAAAATGTCCATTATTTAAAGATCATTTTTAACATTTTTTTTTTCTTTTGCTCTTGTTTCTGTACGAGAAGACATGCTTTTTACCCCACCCCACCCCACCCCACCCCTATATATTTACTTTTCTTATTCCTGTGTATATTTTTCACATTTTATTCATCTGTGACTCTAGCTGTTTCTTTGTTTTTTTTTCTTCTTTTTTTTTTTTTTTTACTTACAACTATACTGAACATTCTCAAAAAGGAACCATCTCGGCTCTTCCCTCTTCGCTTGATGATAGCCGTCAGTGAAAAGCGTCTTTTTTCTTACTTTACGGATGTCATTAATTTTGAAGAACTTTACATTTCTTTCTTGTCTTTTGGAGAGTTTCTCTCCATAGTTGAGTGCAATATCCATCAATTGCCTTTTTGGAAGTTGATCAATTGCTTTCATCCGAGGTAGATTGCTACTTGCAGGATCTGCGCCTATTTGACAGTTCATTTTAACTACGGCGTAATATATCAGCATCCTTTTATCTGTAGCAGTTGTTCCTCTTTGTGTTTGATGTTGTCTCTCCTTTGGTGGCGAACTCTTCTGGGCAAAAAAGTTTATGGTTGTTGCATCACTAGTCTTTGAGAGATACACGATTTCTTCAACAAGACTTGTGACAAATGCTGTCAAATCAAAGACGCGCTGATTATAGTTTTATTTAAAGTTTGGCATTGTGTATTATCTGTATTTATATAACTAGTAGGGTGGGGCGAAAAATACGCTTAAATATGATATTTTAATTTGTCCAGATTTCGTATATATTATTCATAAAGTCATGATTTCAAAAGTAAAAAAAAAAAAAAATGCATTTTGAGTGCCATCAGCTAGAATCGAAACCGAAAACAAAACTGTAGCATTCAAAGCTGGTGACGTTTCCACTGTACCAACGTGATATGCATATGAACTAATTAAAAATTCAAAATAAACTAAGATGAATGTACGAAATGTATAACAATGTTTTCAATTTTAACCATTTTTGACCCCATAAAAACTATTTTAACTGGCTAACTACTCATAAAAGAACGTCTATCGTTTGAGGCCCCCAGCTCCACTCTACAACTTTTAGTTTCGGAAGAGATAGAGTTAGAAAATATGAAGACAGACAGACAGGCATACATCCTTTTATATATTAGATTATAAAAACTATGTGAACCGTCCGACCGCCCTTGCTGGAATCTTGAATCTTGTATTTGAAGATCGGGCAGATCCATGTTTCAAAAAAAGACGTACAGGTGAATTTCAATTTATTTATTTTTTATATACTAATCTGGGTGCCTGGCGTTTAGAGGTGTGTGTTGAGAAAAAAAAGTGGTAGTAGGCAGGCAGGCAGGCTTGAACCCGAACAGCGAAAGAGGAAAAGAACGTGAAAAAAAAGTTTTTTTTTTTTTTTTTTTTTTTTTACATGGAGTCACCACTTAGAGAGAGAGAGAGATAGAGAGAGAGAGAGAGAGAGAGAGAGAGATTGACCCGATTATAGAGTCAATGTTCTATCGATTTTTATATATTATAAAGTTGCGATTTCAAAAATAAAAAAATATATCCATATAACTTGGGTGCGTCAACTTGAATCGAAACCGAAACCAATACTTCTGAAAAAAAAATGTATGCATATAAACGTAACTTGAGTTCCTTCAGCTAAAATCAAAACCGAAACCAAAGCTTATGAAGAATTCTTGATAAAATTATTTATAGAAAATAGATTACTGGAGTGCCATCAGCTCTAATTAAGACCGAAACCAAAACTTATGAAGAATTCTTGGTAAAATTACTTATTACAAAGAATGGAAGTCCATAATAATTAAACGACAGTCACTCGGATATAAGTGTGAAACACTGAATAAATAACACACACGCTATCTTATTAATATATAGATGATCCTAATCTTGGTTGTTGCTATCAAAATATTTTGACCAATTTTCTGTTTTTGAAGGTGCTTTGTGTCAAATCCAAGAAAATTCCCGAAATACAGATAAATAATCCAATATAAAAACGGCTATATGTCTGTTGATCTGTCTGTCTGTCGGTCTGTCTCCATATTTTCAAACTCTATCTCCTCCTAAACTAAAAGTCGCAGAACAGCTCTAGGGGCCTCAAATGATTGGATATCTTTACAGACTTCTTTTATTGGTCTTTAGCTAGTTAAAATTGCTTTTAAGGGGTCAAAAATGGGTTGAAATTGAAAAAAAATCGTTATACATTTTGTACATTCATTTTAGCTTTTTTTTTTTTAAATTTTTCATCAGTTTGTATGCATGTCACATTGGTACAGTGGGAACGTCACGAGCTTTGAATACTACAGTTTTGGTTTCGATTCTAACTGATGGCACCTGAATACTTTTTTTTTCTTTTGAAATCACAACTATATATATATATATATATATATATATATACAAAATCTGAACAAATTAAAATATCATATTTAAATGTATTTTACGGCTGGGCAAAGCCAGGCGCCCCTTCCCTACTATTAAATTGTAAAAAGATCTTCCTATTTTTATTTTTATCACAATGTCAATTAATCAAGGTTTTACTGTCAATAAAACAGTTTATTATAGAAAACAGCTTATGCTTTTTTGTTTTCTCACAACAGCCATTTACTATTGAAGGTTTTTCATTCTCTCCCACTGAAAAAACTTAGATATCAGGGTCGGGAAGTGGAATTGAGAAGTCAGTGCTCCTGAAGAAAGACACTCTGACCTGCAAAAAAGTGCCTGCCCAGTCCCGTCAGCATTCTCTTCTAAAGGCGCCTTAGGTGATTAGCAATAAACTAACCCCTTCTCAGAGAGAAGGCAAAGCCTAGTCCTCCTAGAACTGCAACGAACTAAACTTTCACCGAAAAATAATCAGGGAGCAGGTCATTACAGGAATGGTCTAATCTCTGTTGATTTTGGAGGCCGAGGATAAAAATCCCTAGCCAGCTGTTTACCATTGAATTCTCACTGATAATGGCTATTGACTGTCACTGGAATTTGAGGAACAGAAGCCTCTTCGGGGATTCCAGTTCTTTTCATAGGTGACTCGAAGGCTTCTTTTTCATTAGCTATGCAAGAAAAGACGCCACTCCTTTTAAGGATTGCTCCACTTACTCTTGATCCTCATCTTAGAATGTTAAGTGTTTAACAATGGAGCATCCATTTTTTGAGATTTTAGTATGATTTGACTGAGAATTGAACCCTGGCTTCTTGCTCCTTAACAAACACTTTAATTTTTTTTTTTTTATGTCATCTTTTTGGCTTACTAAAAATCGTATTATATTACTATTCTTCAAATCCTGTATTTGGTGTAACGAGTATATTGACGTCAGCATGTAATAAGCCTACAAAAAGAGGAGTCCTTACATATTTGCTTGTATTTCAGACGTTGAAATGGAAGATCAAGCAAAACGCTGCCGACATCTGATACATTATAGAAAATGGGGAACAAAATCTAAAGTAACTGTGCCATGAATATAGGGAGAATGCAGTTACAGAACGAATGTTCCAAAAATGGGTTGCTCGATTCTGAAAAGGAAACTTTTCTGTGAGAGATGCTCCTTGCTCTGGTCGGCCAAAGATGATCATCAGGTACCAAATGAAAGCCGTAGTTGAAAAAGATGGGCGTTTGATAGCCAAATAAATTGCAGACATTCTCAGGATTTCTAAATCGAGCGTAGAAGATATATTTTATCTGCTTAAACAAAAACGAACAAACTTTTTTGGCCAACTCAATATTATAGCCAAATATTTACAACCCTCGTTATATAAGTGATACAAATTTCATAGGTTTGGTGTTTTTTTTTTTTTTTGCATAGCAATAAATTGGTTATGTTTACTGACATTGGGCTCTTCCTGTCCAACTTGGCACCTCCCTCGACAATGCACATTACAGCTGCTTCCTTTTGCGAGGCTCCTAATTAGAAGTGAGTTTGTTCGGTTTATTTGCACACTGATTGCAGCAAGAATGGAAGCGAAAGTGCGTCTTCATTGTTGAAATGCTACGGCACCTAATTGAAGTTGATTCAGCACTTGCAGATTGGTTTAGCATCTCTCTTTTCACTCTGCCGTGTCTTGGTGCTGTCACTAAACGATATTGCTTTTGAGGCACTTTCTGCCAGGCTTAAATAATTTAGCATGTGTTCTTTTTATAATGGCGGATGCTAATTGCTAATTTTCAAACCATTTCTTGCCGGTGAGCTTCTTCTTCATCATTGTCTTCTTCCTCTACACCCATCCATCCTCTCCTCTTGCGTTTCTTCCATTTGCATCTTACAGTCTGTAAACCGATTTGTCCGTATGTCTGCTAATGCCAGATGTTGCATAGAATTGGTATTTTCTTGCTGGTGAAGACAAGTGTTTCTTATTATTCTACAAATCAAAGAATGCCAGAAAAGAAATGGAAAATGATTCTTTGAGAAAACCAAAAACAATAGGAAATATAATTAAACAGAGACAAGAAAAAATAGGGATGAAAGAGGCAGGAAGAAGAGAGTGAAAGAGAAAAAGAAATGGAAGTTGTAGAATAAAATGAAGAGGAAGATAAAAATAAGGGATAATAGGATGGAGTGGTGGAGGCGAAGAAGAGGAGAGTAAGTCTGAGGAGATGTTGGCAGAAACGGTGATGAATGAAAATTGTTATGAGAGAAGAGGATGAAGGTGGGGCAGCAAGAGGAAAGTTAAAAGGGAAGAAAACAGAATAGGAGCATAGGACAGAATAGGAGGTGTAATGTGAGGATATGTATGAGGAAACGATAATGAAGAGGTGGTGAAAAGTGGAATAGTAGAAGGTGATGATAATATGGAGAGTGAGAAAGGAAAAGAAAGTTAGAGAGTAAAAGAAGAAATGATAGAAAAGTAATTAAAAAAAAGAATTTGTAGACGAAATAAATAGAAAGAGTAAAAGAAGAAAAAGAAAGAAATAGAAGAAATATAGACAGAGTAAAAGAAGAAAAAGAAAGAAATCGAAGAAGAAATAAAGAAATCTTATTAGAAGAAAAAGGCAAAGTAAAAGAAAACATAGAAGAAAAAAGTAAAGAAATGGTAGTAAGAAAAGAATAAAGTAGAAGAAGAAAGAAAGAAAAAGAAGAAAGAAAGAAAAAGAAGAAATAAAGGAATAGTTTTTTTATTCAATTTTCACCCTAAACAAGGCACAGTACCACTTTGAAGTAGGAGGCTACTATCGGGAACATAAGTTGCAGGGGCATAATGAAGGGAGATGAGCAGCAAGGTGTCTGTTCACATTACACTTGAACTTCTGCATATCCGTACAGTTGGGAAAACAGAATCCCGGAAGGGAGTTCCAAAGTCTAGTAGTTCTAGGGAAGAAACTGTTGGAGTAGAAGGCTTCCTTACATCTAGGGATCTCTACTGTGTAGGGGTGGAATTTAGCTGCTTGTCAGGTTTGTCGAGGGTATTTACATCGAGGAGGCACAAGTGCTTGTAGTTCGTTAGAACATTCACCATTAAAATACGTGTAGAACAGGCAGAGGGATTCAACATTTCGTCTATGGGACAGAGGTTGAAGCTTAGATGATAGTTCAGGACCTATCAAGTTGGCGATTCTCTTTTGAATCCTGTCCAGGAGTAAGAGATTAGTAGCAGGTGCATCAGCCCAAATGTGACAACAGTACTCCATGTATGGGCGAACGGTGGCCTTTTAGAGGTACAGGAGATGAACAAACGGTTTTTAGTTCTCTCCCACTGAAAAAACTTAGACACCAGGGTCAGAAACTGGGATTGAGAAGTCAGCGCTCCTGAAGAGGGACCCTCTGACCTGCAAAAAAGTGCCTAAGCTACCCCGACGGCATTCCTCGCTAAGGGCGCCTCGGGAGATTAACAATAAACTAACCCTTTCTCGAAGAGAGAAGGCAAAGCCTGTGAGGGTGGACCTCCTAGAACTGCACAGAACTAAACTCCCACTGCAAAATCAACAGGGACCGGATCATTATAGGAGTGGTCTAATCTCTGTTGATTTTGGGGGCCCCGACCCCGAGGATAAAAATCACTAGCCGGAAAAATAAATAAATAAATAAATAGTAGAAAAAAGAAATAGAAGAAATAAAGAAATAAATAAAGTAAAAGGAATAGAAATAGAAGAAATAAAGTAGAAGAAGAAATAATGACAGAGAAAGGAGGAAGAGGAGTATGTTGAATCAATTTATATATATATATATATATATATATATATATATATATATATATATATATATATTTTTTTTTTTTTTTTTTTTTTTTCATATGCATTATTTCTTCCGACTGTCACTCTATATTTATTTTCCATACTGGAAAACAAAAGTTATTTCAACATAGACTATCAATATCCCAACTCATACATCATGCATGCGTATATTAGAATTATGTATATAATAAACATGGTTGATATTCAGAAAACTATAAACATAGCTAAGAGAAGAAAGAAGCAATCCAATATACATTTCATATAAGAATTGACCATGCATTTATTTGCATAATTCTTTCTGCAAACACCACAGGCAGATATTGAATGAACGCAATATTTGTTCTGTTAGTATTAGCCATTTGCCTTGTCATAATTATCTATCGACAACGTTTTAAGCAGTAAAGCTTACTTTCTAATTAAAAAAAATAATGCTTGTAACATTTATTAAAAATTGAATAGTAGCTTTTTGTGTTCAGTTCATAGGGGCAAGGCGAAGGAAACCATGCGAGCAAGTGATAAGGAGGGATAAATAAAGACCTTTGAAAGTCAGTTTTTTAAAGCCATCCAACATATGATGCCATTGCCATATAATACGGACGTTAAACCAAATAATATGATGTGTAAAGTGAAATCTAGGTGCAACTTTACTATAGAGTGTCTTTAAAAAATGTATTTCAGGGAAAAACATTATTACATACTTACATGCCATATCGAAATTAGTACAAGTTCCAAAAATTACGAAAAATGATTCACTAGAAAAAGAATTATATGTAAAAACAGAATTTTTCAACGTTGAAGTTTCATTATAAATTAACTTTTTAGATGCTTGAAATCAGGGGGAGATAACTGCTTTGAGATCGGTCATCTTGTTTATTTTCGATAATGCTACATATTTTTTCCAACAAATTTGCACCGAAATCTATTAGATAAAGGACAGTTGTCTGCGTATTTGTATGTCCAGCTAAAGTTTAAGAAATACGCAACAGAACCTTACAAAGTTTTGTAATTTTTTTTCCATCAGCATAATCATGAAATAATCTTCTATAAATATAAAAGCGAAAATGTATGTATGTGTGTTCGCTTTTTCTGCATGTCTACAAAAGGCTTTTTTCAGTCGGTTCACAACTTCTTAAAAGTTTTTATATCACATATAAATTATAATATCTCAGAGTTAACACTGGAGCTCGCCTGTCTATTTAATTTGCTCGACGTTGGGAAGATAAATATTCAACATTTGTCGCTCGCCGCATGTGGGTTAGTCTTTTTCCTATAATAAAAGCGACACTAATTCTAGCGGTATTTTTCCGGTCTCGATCGCCGGAAATGTCCGAAAGCAATCAGCTTTGATCAATGCGGAAATATTTTCCATATATCAAACAATTGCTATTCAATTTGGACAAGGGGAGCTGGTCCCCCCCCCCAACATCTTGGGAAAATAAAAATAAAAAAAAGCGTTCCTGCAATAAATGAAATACTATCCCGCAGTCAAAGTTGACCTCATTAAGTCATTAAAACGTGCACCTGCCAAATCCAAGTAATTAAATATATTCAAACGTGTTTCCATTAGCATCTCGCGGTGGCTCAATGGTTAAAACCGTCGCACTCTTTTTTTTTCACACTTTAATTTCCAACTTTGCCTCAAAGGTTCGGGTTCGATCCTCATACTTACCTACCAAAACATTTTTTTTTATTTCCCCCGCCCCGGAGTTTTGATTTACCCAAAACCACACACAACTCCAAACACCCGGGCAACGTCGGGTACCCCTCGCTAGTCTATATGTTCATTCCATTCATTGTTTTCAATCCTCTCACAATATTATTCATCCTTTAATTAACAGTAAAAAAAAACAATCCACCCATCTATACTAATCGTTATCCTCAAGTGGCTTTTAACCTTTATAATTGGTGACTCATTAGTAAAGAAGACAAGAGCATGTGGGCGACTAGTCATTGTATTACAGTAGTTCAAGCAAAATGAATTGACAAGCCATCCATCCCATAAATGCTTATCCTCACGAGGTTTTCGGCCTTAAGTTAAAAATGTCTGAGATGTTCCACAGAGTTTATTATTTTATTCAATTGGTAGATTTAAATATATTGAACAATTTTGCTCTGCGATTGTTTCTTCATGAGATGTTGAGTTAAAAATCATTGGTGGCTTCAGTTGCGGTGAGTCTGAACTTAATTCATACTTAAAATGAATCTTTCTTCTTTTGTATCAATCAATATATAAGGTTCAAAGTTTTAAGTTCACCACTTTTGCAGATTCATTTCTGTATTTGCATTCCATCTATCAAAACTATAATCACATCAGTGAAACTGTTTTTCAAGCTACCATTCATTATACTAGCAAATATATGATCTCTTTGGTCGCATTATCTTGCTAGCTTGGGAAGAGGGTATTACGATTAAACATGTACTACACTACCTCTTCTCCACAGAAAGAAAAGTTAATGCCTGGTGACAGTGACCTTATGACAATAGAATAGATATTACACTACCTTTCTATCCTCCGCACCCTGCAAAAAATAATATCTGGAATGGTAATCACATGATAACAGAAGGGTTAGGCCACTACTCCCAAACAGACACCAAATCTTCATTATTATACAAGTAATAGTATAGTTTTGTCTTCAGACCTTTATTATTTCAGAAGTATAGTTTTGGTTCAAGGCGGACATTAAATCTTCATTATTATAGAAATAATAGTATAGTTTCGATTGCAGAAAAACAGATACTAAATCTTGATTATTAATAGATAAAAGCTATAATATTATTTAATTAATTTGAATTCTTATTGAGATGAGTAATTTATATTATTTATTCATTGCTAATTATTATCCTTACCTTTTTGTTGTTTTTTTACGACGTTTCGGCCAACTATTCTTCTGGCCTTCGTCAGGTAGTTAACTGTGACTATTTGGCCAAAACGTCATCAAAAAACAACTCGAAGATGAGGATAATAGTCTGCAATAAATAAGTGGAGAAGCTGTGATCTTGAATCATTGTCCCAAGATGGATCCATAATATTTAGGTTTTGTTGGGTTGATTAATAACTGGAAGACGTCAGAAAATGAACAATTAAAACATGTTGCAATGGTGAAAAATACGTATTACTCGACTGAAGTTTTACGCTTTCAAAAAGATCCATTAAAAAAAACAAAAACCAATGAAGCATAAAGCGTCCATTATGGAGTGGTAGAATGATAGAAACCTTTTAGACACATTTCAGCCTGACCATGTGTGTGGTTCCTGTGGCAGAACCTGGCTGTCAAAAGCAGATCTACTGAGCCACATGAGATCCCAGGACAACGAACTACAAGCACTTGTATCACTCAATGTTAATACCTTTGACAAACCCGACAAGCAGCTAAATCCCACCCCTTCACAGTAGAGATCCCTAGCCTTCTACTCCAATAGTTTCTTCCCTAGAACTGCTAGACTTTGGAACTCCCTTCCTGGATTCTGCTGTCTTAACTGTACTGACATGCAGAAGTTCAAGTGTAATGTGAACTTGCTACTTATCTCCCTTTATAATGTTCCTGCAACTTATGTCCCCGATAATAGCCCCCTACTTCAAAGTGACACTGTGCCTTGTTTGGGGTGAAAATTGAATAAAAACAAAACAAAAAACAAACAATTACATGAGTAACAAGCAGGAATAGAACATGGCTGTATGCAAACAGAAGCCAATAGTGGTGTAACGTGACCGTTACATTTTTACTCGGATCCGACACATATACCGAGACTGTCATGATGATTGTTTTATCACCAAACCACGGACACATAATTTTCCAAGCCAGTGACAATCTAGATGGATCTCTGCATTTCTCTCAGGTCAATTACCTGTCTCCCAGTCCACCGCTACACCCAGCTGCTATATCTGCAGCTCGCCACACACTGCATGGTCATCTGACCATTTTTTGTTAAAAGTTCGGATTGTATCCTATTTTATGAGTTCCTCTCACACCAATATGTAATTCCAAGTCACAGTCGCCACCTACGAGGTCCCAAAAATCTCTCTGCTTTTTTTTTCTTTCTTCTTTTCTCTGCTGTGACATCACCTCGTGCTATAGCTTGGTCATTTGCATATGTGTCATGCTGCTGCTGATGCTACGTATGTGTCAGCGGCTTTTTAACATTGTCATGTATCGTATTTGCAGTCACAGTTCTAAAGAATAAATGCAGAAGTTGGGCTCGTTCTTGCAATAACAGTGAGGTCAAAACACCTTATTTCAAGTTAATTCAAGTTTACAAAAAGCAACACCCGATCTGCTATATATATATATATATATATATATATATATGACAGACTTACATTTACACACCGGTTTCGATTAGATCAGTAAAGTTAAACAACATTGAATTTGGTCACTATTAAAATGAGTATTTGTATGCGCTCACTGCTTATCTCAACATTGTATCCAGTTGTCATGGACTTTTCCTTTCCACTGGACCACACCAGTGCCGATTCAGGAGAGGAGGTACTGTTGGAGAAAGTTTAATTCTCGCCTCACAATTACATGCCCAACTACCCTTACAGGGAGTATTCATTATATCCTAAGACTGAACAGAGGCCATGATCTGTTTTATATACTGTTTATGTATATGTAAATTCAGTAGTAAAGTTATCTAAAGATACTTTAATAATTAACTAGACATGGTGGAACGATAAAGTCCTAGATAAAACAACACTACAGCTTTATTTTAAAACTTTTATTAAAAAAATTGATTTATGTAACTTGAGTACATAGTAGAGCTGACATCTATTCAATTTAGCCATGTTCAGCCTCAATCACCACCTCAATACTAGTTTGTAACTAGGATCGTGGCTTTTCCACAAGTGCTGGCGGGAGCTTGGCAATCAGGCTGGGTTTGTGAAGATCATGTCAAGCTGGTCTAATGGTTATCATACGCGACCCACGTTTTTCAGATTTTGGTTTCGATCTCAGTTCGAGTTTTTTTTTTAAACTTACAAACTTAGAAAAAAAAACATAATATTTGCATGCACATGTCTCAGTTTCTGTATTAATTAAAATATTTATTGGTATTTTACAATCAGGCAATGCTAGGCGCCGTGCTAGTATATATATATATATATATATATATATATATATAAAGTATATTTGGGCAACATTTTTTCTCTTAAGCACGTTTTGTAAAACAGCAGGCACAGTTCCTGTTTGTTTCTCTAGCACTTTTAAATGATTTTTTCAATAAATTCACTAAATGCAATTTTTTAATTCATCACTCGCCTGAAGACGACTCATGGAAGTTGAAAACATTGACGGCTATGGCGACTTTCTTTTTACCCTTGAACAGAACGTTTGAACACTGGCCTGCCAAATGGAAAAAATGGATCACAAGAGAAACAAATAGGAATTATCCCTGCTGTTAAACAAAATACACACACACACACACACACACACACACACACACACACACACACACACACACACATATATATACATATATATGTATTTGCCTCTAGAGAGAGTTAAACACAAGATCAGCATTCTCCAGTAGGAGCATCTTAGGCGATTAGCAATAAACTAACTCCTTCTCAGAGAGATAGTAAAACCTGGAAGGGTGAACTTCTTAGGACCAAACAAAACCATATCTCAGCCTGATAGCAACAAAGCTGTCGTTAAACTGATTGTCAGGATGTATCATATGTACTAGCGGGGCGTGAGACGCCCGACTTTGCCCGGGTGTAAAATATGCTTAAATATGATGTTTTAATTTACACAGATTTCGTATATATTATTATAGAATTGTGATTTTAAAAGTAAAACAAAAAAAAATGTATTTGGGTGCCATCAGCTAGAATTGAAACCGAAACTGTAGTATTCAAAGCTGGTGACGTTACCACGGTACCAACGTGACATGCATATAAACTTATTAGAATTAAAAATAAACTAAGATGAATGCATAAAAGATTTAACGATTTTTTCAATCTTGACCCATTTTTGACCACTTAAAGACAATTTTAACCGGCTAAAGACCTATAAAAGAATGTCCCGTAAAAAATTCAATCATTTTAGGCCATTAGCACCGCTCTGTAACCTTTAGTTTTGAAAATATGGAGATTGACAGACAGACAGATATATAGCCGTTTATATATACATATATATATATATATATACACACGTACAATTATGTTATCAAAGAAAAAATCTTTTGCAAAGCAAAACTTATCAAGATAAGAAAAGCTACACACTATTAAGAGGAGCAAGCAAATATATTTAATGAAATATGAGGAATAAAAGTTATAAAGTAATATATAACTTTATTATATCACCAAAACAATAAGGAAATGTAAAGGGAAAATTAAGAAATCGCTTTAGTTCATAGCATTTCGAAGCTAAACGTTTCCTTTTACTGTTTTTTATTGTTCTGTGATATAATAAAGTTATATATAACTTTTATTCCTCATCTTTCATTTAATATAACTGTGTGTGTGTGTATACTATACTATATATGGAAAACTGTTGTTTTGGCTGGTTAATTCCTGTCTAATTTAAGAGAAAAGTCCTTGATAAGGAGCAGAATGTATCTATAATTTGATTAGACCCCCACTAGTTGTTTTCTCTGCAACCCCTCTCTTGCAGACGTGATGTTGCTAGTCTCAGTCTTTACTGTAAATGCTATTATTTTATGTGTTCTTCAGAATTGTGTGATTTATTCAGTTCTTGCCTTGTTTCAATTCACTGTTTTGATACCTCATTGTAATACAGCTTTCCATTCCAGTGGCTTCTTTCCAAGAACTGCAGAGTTGTGTAACTCTCTTCCTGCTGACTGGTTTCTTTCTACCTATAGCCTTGACTTTTTCAAGACCAAGGCAAATATGCATCTCCTATCTTTGTGATAATCATCTTTTGTTCCTGTTTGCTCCTTACATCGATTCAAAGGAAGTTTGGTGGACAAGTCAAAGATAGATTAAAGTTTATTTGTATTAAATATAGTTGGATTGAAGAAAGAGTTGTGAATTTTATTAGTAATTCTATCAGTGCCATTTTTTAGAGGTTACTCTATACTTAGAATCCAGTTTTATTTAATATTTTTTATTATATTTGGTATAAAAGTGATTGTCACACCTGTGGGTGATAATAGGGATAAACTCCCTTTCTCTAAAAAATCTCCTCATCTTGTGTATCTAAAATGACCTCTGAGAAGAAAGTCCAGCTCCTAGCCTTCTCATATATTTTAGGTACTAAGCCCGACAAAACTGTTTATATTAACTGGAAGAAGGAGCAGAGGATGTCCAATGGCGCCTTAAAACCAGTCACTTCAGGCAGGTGGAGCTCGTCAACTTTGGATAGTAGCTCAACTAGGAGAAGGCAACTCTGATTCAAAACCTCTGCTACTTTGAGGGATTTTCCCATCAGGATAAAGGCTAAAAGAGTACCTATTTACAATGTACCCCCCACGGGACAGGGTCGTTTTTTAACGTGGAGAAAAGGTATAAAAATTAAAAATTGTCTCAGTCGTGAAGGATTTTTCCTCCACTGAAAGAGAACAAGAAATGAAAGTGCAGCATTTGAAGAACAGATACTACACGTTTATCTTGGCCAAAAAAAAAAAAACAACAAAAAAAACCCCGGAGACAGAGTCCCTAAAGCAGCCTGATTTTATATTGTCATCACTACCAACTCCTGCTGCGTAGTTAGAGCTAAGTTGTATTGAATCTGTCGTTTCCTTTGATCCTCTGGTTTTGTGGAGAGGAGGAGACTACTGCAAGGACAACAGCTATCCTCCCATATCACCCTACCTAAGCTACAAAGCTCCACTGTTACACCATCGTCTCTCGAGATGGACGGACAGACGGACAGTTGCCAACAAAAGTTTGTATATCAGATTTTAAATTCAAATTTCTAACTGGAAACATTTTTATTAACTTTAAAGCTATAAAATGAACAAAACAAATTATGCTTCCTAAGTGTTAATATATATATTCATGAATTTATATATTCATATAAAAATATAGAATTAAACCAATAATTTAACTTTTCATGTATATATATATATATATATATATATATATATATATATATATATGTCCGTAGATTACTGTTTTTAAAAATAATAAATAAATAAATAAATTATTATATATATATATATATATATATATATATATATATATATATATATATATATATATATATATATTTATTATTTTAAAAAACAGTAATCTACGGACATATATATATATATATATACATGAAAAGTTAAATTATTGGTTTAATTCTATATTTTTATATGAATATATAAATTCATGAATATAACAGTAATCTACGGACACACATGTTTCGGAGCCCTACTCCTCTTCAGCGTCCGTAGCTTGACTGTTGGTAGGATTCGAACCTTGGACCTTATGTATTTCAGTCCAGCGCCCTAATCCACTGCGCTATGTTGCCATAGACAATTTACTGCTTCGTTTTTATCGTTCATCTGTTTAAGTGGTTTTTGTTTTGATTTTTTTAAACGATAGTAATGTTTATGTCTCCGCCTCGGAGAACCGGTGTTTTTCTTAGAAAGTCGCCCAATTTTATTTGGACGTATTATTTATTTATTTATTATTTTTAAAAGCAGTAATCTGCGGACACGCGTGTTTCGGAGCCCTACTCCTCTTCAGCGAAAATCAACTACTTCAAATATTTTCTTCCAGAAGATAGAAAACGTCACCTTTTTTTGTTTGTTAACTTTTCCCTGGCAAGATGGATTTATATTTATTCATATACACATCAATACACGTTGGTCTTTATTATCGAATGGAATTTCTTTAGAAATATAAAACTTCTTTAGAGAATAATGTGAGCTGAAATTTTGTCTCACCTGTAGTAAAAAAACAAAACAAAATAAAAAACATTATGTGCGTCTACATTTCCTTAAAAGATTTCTTATAAAATCAATTTAAGCGTGTGTGGTTTTTCCTTTTGTTTTCTTTTTTCTTTTCTTTTTATTTAATTCTTTGTATAAAGGGTGGCATATGTATTGCTATTTTTTTGTCTTCTGTTGTCGATTTTTGTAGTGTTTTTCTTATAGTTGACAATTTTGGTATTGGAATTTTCTTGTGTGTGCCTGCCTGTCAGAATTGGTTACTGCGTGTGATGCTTAAAAAGAGTAGGAAAATTAGTTTTGGAATTTGAGCTCTCTGAAGATGAAGGAAGTTTGGTTAGGGTGAGGATTTCAGAATGTAGAAATGTTCTGAATGAAAGAAATGCAAAAATGCTGATAAAATAAATTACGAGAGGAAGATTCTACGAAAACCTATATATATATATATATATATATATATATATAAGAGAGAGAGACAGACAGAGAGATAGAGAGAGATTATAACCTATACATATACATTGTCTCATATAATTTTTCTTTCTTTTTTTTTTATAGGTAAGTGCTTTTAAATTTCCACTTCTGAAATGTGTTGCAACTTTAAGGTAAGTACCCTTGTCATTTTTAACTATAACTAGCACGATAATTTTGATCTTCTGGGACAAAGTTGCCAGGGTTGCTTTGGTGGAATTTTGAGCAATGATTTTGGAGCCTCTAAGTGTTCATTATTAATAATAATAGCAACATAATTTTGACCCATGTATGACACACACCCAGCATGGCAAAGCATGGAAAAGTTGGTGCAATTTTGTAGTCTGCCAGTGTTTATTGTTTTAATATTTTCAGTATTATCGCATGACACTCAGAATCTTAAAGAATTTTTTATCAGTTTTCAAATCGTCTAAATATACAAACACATGTCTCTTATATTTGTATAGATGTATATACTCTCAAACAAACACACACACACACACACACACACATATATATAGTGAATAAATGACAAAAAACTATATTCCAAAATTCATGATGTTGACCATCTTATAATTTATTCCTTTAATTCAGTTGACATTTACAATTCTTGACAGTATCTGTTTCGTAGCACAAAATCAATCACTTAATTCTTATATCAATCAGTGAATCTATTATGCCCTAAACTCATCAGGAGAAATAGCAACAATCAATCCGTCTAAAGAAATAAAGTGTTATTTGACATGATTAAAATCCGAAAATTGGAAGAAAAGCTGCAAATACCTTTAATATGTTTCCATTACGCCATTTTGAATTTAAAATTTAAAATTTGGAATTAAAGGAATAAATTTTAAGATGGTCAACATCACGAATTTTGGAATATAGTTTTTTGTTATTTATTCACTATATTGCTCTGTAATTACATTGAGTTTCTTAAATAAGGATTGGTATATATTATAAGAAAATATATTTCTACAGATAAATATATATATATATATATATATATATATATATATATATATATATATATATATATATATAATTTCTCAAAACCTCTGGCCTTAATGGAACGGAGACTAAAACTTGCTGCTATCGTTTCAAATGATCTGAAATATTCCAAATATTTCTCAGATGTTATATCTTCCCTCTTTTGAAAATGGGGTACGATTATGAATATCTCCAGTATCAAATAATCCTTATACACTGTGAAATTTACCGAAGAGGGAAGATATAAAATATGAGAAATATTTGGAATCAACTCTCCCTTTGCTGTTATTTCAGATCATCTGAAACCATAGCAGCAAGTTTTAGTCTCCCCTTCATCATGGCCAGATGTTTTAGGGAAATATAAGATATTTTGTAATTCATATGCAAAACTAGGAAAACAAATGACTATGATTGAAACATTTTATGGCTATAAAAAAGCGCCAAAAATAGGCTCTAGTAGATTTTCCAAAGGTCAAATCATTGAACTTTGACCCTTTGATAGCCAAATTTCTGGCCGAAACCAATTAAAAAGATTTTCCCAAATCTCAATACCCCTTATGTCAAATCTCGAGTCTGTAGACTGAGAATTGACAGAGTAATTGGGTAGGGAAATGTACACACACAGACAATTTCACTATATATATATATATATATATATATATATATATATATATATATATATATATATATATATATATATATATGGGAACTTGGAAACTTTGAAATGTCGAATAAAATGATAAAATCATTTTTATTCACTGATTTCTTTTTTTTTGTAAGTCCGATATTTCGCTAATATATAGCCTCATCAGGGTCGAAAGTCCGGTTCGTGAATTTTTTTTCTTTTTCTTCATTTTGGTGTTATGGCGAAGAGAAGAGAATTTACATGTTGTTCCGGTGATTTCAAGTGTATAATTCTCCAGTTTCGAGCGGGTTGAAATCACCGGAACAACACGTGAATTCTCTTCTCTTCGCCATAACACCAAAATGAAGAAAAAGAAAAAGAAATTCACGAACCGGACTTACAAAAAAAAAAAGAAATCAGTAAATAAAAATGATTTTATCATTATTATTCGACACTTTAAAGTTTTCAAATTCCCATATAAATTTTACTTTAAAAATAATTGTCTTCAAAAAGTGTGTGACCATCTTTTACTTTAATATATATATATATATATATATATATATATATATATATATATATATATATATATATATATATATATATGTATTTGACATTTGACTTAGATTATCTGGCAGGGTAATTTTATTGTCCTGTCGATTGAAACAACTTGTAATGATTTAAGCAAAATCCCCGAGGTTGAAATAATAACACACACACGCACACACACACACACACACACACACACACACACACATATATATATATATATATATAATTAAAAGTTTTTCAACCTTTAAAGTTATACAGTATAACCCAGATATAAGATACTTCTTCGATCCCCATGGCTTTCTTATATCCGGGTTAAACTGAACATTAACACAGGTTCTTATTTAGGATCAGAGGAAATCTCTCTTATATCCATTTTTCTGATACAGTGTAACCCCGGATATAAGAGACTTGAATACAAGAAAAACTAATATGAGAGATTTTCTCTGGTTCCAAATTATAGCCTTTGTTACTGCACAGTGTAACCCGGATATAAGAGCGCCTGGAGGGGGGGGATAAGTTTCTTATATCCGGGTCACACTATTGAAAAATAATCTTCCAATCCAAAGTTCTTCATTGGAAAATTCATTTGTTTGTAATTAATCTCTTGCAATCGCTGTATTAGTTTGTTTCCAAGAATTCACACTAGTCCTAATAGGATCATCATTTGTTTACCATGAAAAATTGTTTCAGTGATTTAAAAACAAAACAATGCTTTATATCATGGCGCTTCAGCAGTGTTGATTGAACACTACCTCCCTTAAAAACAAACAAAAACGTTTCAGAGATCAGATGTAGTTTTTTTTTATGTTCTAGATTAATTATTTTGCTTTCGCATTCATGTTATGAAAAAGAACAAAAATATCTTCTTTATCTTGATTTCAAAAACGATTTCTGATATTTTATTCTACAGTGTTCCCCAATGTAGAAATATTTGATCTATTCACACACACACACACACACACACACACACACACACACACACACACACACACACACACACATACACACATTTTGGACTAGACTACCCCTACTATTATTTGTTCCAGTTTAATTTTGTCCACAATTCATAAACTGTGCCAGATCCGAGAACAAATTCCTCTTGTTTGAGTAAACATATTTTTACTTCTATATTAAACTGATGGATATTATATAGGTAAAGAATTCTATTATCGTGCCATCTACTTTACATAAGTTTTTATGGTATGTACAGACTCACTATGTAAATTAGTTGGAACGAGAGGGTCACTATGTCTCTAAATGCTCACAGAGAAATAAAGCACTTTTAGATAGAGATTGAACCAACATATAGTGAATGCTCCCAATTTGATCAGCAGCCAAGTACCTTATCCACTGCGCTGACAGCAATATATATATATATATAATCACGTTCACCCCTAACAAGGTATATCGCCACTTGGATATAAAAGGCTACTATTTGGGACAATGCCTAGGAAAAATTAAGATGTTGGTTTATGTTACATTTAAACTTCTGCATATTAATACAGTCAGGAAAGCTGGTAGCAGGAAAGGAATTCCAAAGTCTAGCTGTATGAGGGAAGAAATTATTAGAGTAGAAAGCTTTTTGGCATTTAGGGACCTCAACAGTAAAGGGGTGTGATTTTGTTGCTAAGCAGGTTTGTCAGGGGTATGTACGTCGAGGGGGCACAAGTGTAACGAGTTCATCAGAGCACAATCCATTAAAATACTTGTAAAACAGGCACAGAGATATAACATTGTGGCGATGGGACAGGGGTTGGAGCTTAGTTGATAAAGTGGGACGTATTAGATTGAACTCTTTTTTTGGAGCCTATCCAAGAGGGAGATGCTAGTGGTAGAGGCAGATAGCCTAGATGTAGTAACAATATTCCATACATGGATGAATGGTGGCCTTGTAGAAGTACAGGATACTCTCAGGTGTGAGTTGTCTTCTAGCACATTATAGGGAACCCACTTTCTTTGCCACAGCCTTCACAATGTCCTCAATGTATTTGTTCCAGTTCGTATTGCCCGTGAACGTTAAGCTGAGGAGTTTGAAGGAAGAATTCTCAAGTAGAGTGTTATTTGATATTGGTGTTTGGAGAGGATTTTCCTAATTGCTCATATTATAGCGTTATATATGCATATTCTTTATTCACATATATTTTTCGGTAATTATGTAGAATATAAGGACCGTGCTATCTTCAGAATTTTCTGAGCAGTTTACGTAAAACACTAAAAGGTACCGAAATGATGAGCCAATGAAATTGTAGCAGACAACATTATTTAAAAAAAACATTTATTTTTCTGTCATGGGTTATTATATATCAAGAACTAAATATTTATCTTAATTTGAACACAAGAAAAGATAATAAAATTCATATGAAAAATAAAAACAAAAAAATAAATGTCTATTCTTAAAACTTACCTTACAATGAGTGTTTTTTTTTCTTGTAATTTTAATTGTTATGAAGTTTCATAAAAATTGTCACATAATTATTCATTGTATTTTCTTCATAACAACAAAAAGTATACGGTTTTCATTTTTCAATTTGTCATTGAATTATCTTTGTGATTACAGAAATAATATATTTATATCTAAAAAAAAAAAAACTAGCCAGCGTTTGTGTAAAAAAAATTTTTAGAAAACTTTCTTTCAGCACCTTCGGCATTTTACAATTCCGATGATAGCACGGTCCCTATTCTGCATAAATACAATTACTTTGCCACACTATCGATAACGTGAGAGATTTACTTTTATAGAAAATTACATTAAATGAAACCGTTATTTCCTTTACAAGACAGCTCAACCTATTCATAGTTATTTGCTGGTAATCATTTTCGTTGCCATATTTTTCATTATAAATGGTAATTGGAAAAGGGATTTTAATTTTTAATTTTTCATGTTGGATTTTTTCAAAATCTTTAAAAAAAAAATTTCATTCTGAACTTTTAGAAGTAAATTGATTTTCTTTTTAAATAATAATTTGTTTTGTGCTTTTTTTATTTTCTACTTTTTACAAATTTGAAATCAACAAATTAAAAAAAAAAATTTTTACGCTTGTTTATTTCATAATTTTTTTTTTTTAAAACCTTTCATATTTAATTTATTTTCAGCTCAATTTTCCATTTTTTTTTTTAATGGTCATTATTTTTATTGAACAATGCTATGATTGATGAAAAAGTTTCTGCCATTACACACAAAAGCACGTGTGCACATGAGGGCACTGATGTCCGTCTTGGCCATTTAGTAATGGCTCTTCATGAATATTCATGTCATGCCAGTTGAATATTTAAAAAAAAAAAAATTCTTTAAAGGACCGATGAAGGGTCGGGTATGAAGAGATTGGGCAATAATATTGGTAAAAAAATGTTTTGTTAGTGTTTTGTTATTCATAACGTGTACTCTTTTTCAATGATAGCCTTTTTAATCTTTTTTTTATTTTGTTTTTTATTTTATTTTGTTTTTTCTCTTTTATTTGTTTTGTTAACACTTCATAAAGATTTGTCAGATTGTTTTTTTGGTTGGCATGGTAACATTAATTATTCGTGTTCATTTCATCCCTCATCTTTTCCATCCTCATTTCCATTATTATTAATTTTCTGTTTTCTTTTGTTTTTACTTTTTTTTTCAACATTTATGACCATCTTTCATTATTTTGTTACAGTTTTCCTTTTTTTCTTATTTTTTTCGTTTCTTTTTAGCTTTATTTCCTCTTGTCATTTATTTCTTTAGTCACATTGCCAATGAAACGTAAGAGGCTACTGTGATACAGAGCCAGATTTATAGGACGCAACCTAATGCATGTTCAAATTAAATTTAATCTGCCATAAATATCCTCGACCAACCTGGTAATCAGCAAAATCTCACCTCTTCACTGTAAAGATCCTCAGTTGCTGAAAAGTTTTTGGCTTTGATAGCTTATTTTTTCAAACTGTTTGGAATTCCTTTTCTGCTCGCTGTTTTTTTTTTTTTTTTTTACTTTAATAACAAATGTCTCTCTGCACAACTCCCCACTTAGAATATCCTTACAAATATGAATACTAATTCATAATAGCTCTGACGTCTCAGTGGCAATATATCTTTTTTGGAGTAAAGTAAAAAAAAAAATTCATGTTAGTAAGAGAATAAGCAATTAAATTGGGGTTTGCAGTGGGAGAGAAATAAATTTCAAAGAAAAAGGAAATCAAAATCAATCAGATTAACTTTTTTAAGTGTTTGGGAAATAATCTGTCCTTGAATATACAACAATGTCTTTTATTTTGAATTCATAAAGGTTACATCTGTAACAATTATATGAGAGAGAGCTATCTGCTACTGTATTAACTCGTGGCATCTTATGATGCTCGGACTTGCTAGTGGCATCGGTTGGAACACAGTGTGTATGTGCGCCTTTAAGCATTTCCGTTCAGCTTTAGTGCTTTTTATTAAACAATTGCTGAGTGATGCTGAGAGGTGTGGGAGTAATAAAGAAGTCAGAACACCAGAGTTGATTGGCCATATAAAGAAGTTCATAGATAAGGACCATCGTGTGTCTATAGAGACAATAAGTGCATAGTTTGATATCAGTGTGGGAACTGTACACACGATTATTCATGAGGAACTGAAGATGCAAAAAATTTGCATGAAGTTTATCCCGAGGGTGCAGTCCACAATTCCATCGTTGTCATAGATTATTTGACGAAAATAGGCTCTAAGATAGTTCCTCACTCTCCCTATATTCCAAAACTTTCTCCCTGTGAGTTTTGGTTATTCCCTAAGCTTAAGAAAAGCCTTAGAGGTTGTCCTTATGAGACAATCGAAGAGATGAAAGAGGCTGTGATGAGGGTCGTTGATACGCTCACACAGGAGAACTTCCATAGAGCCTTCCAGAAGTTGTTGGAATGGTATAAGTGCATTGCAGCTGGAGGAAGTTACTTCGAATAGAACTAGAGTTTCATGTGTGTACTGTCAATAAAGGTGCCCATACGAAAAAGTCTGGAAACTTATTGAAGGCACCTCGTATCTATCTATCTATCTATCTATATCTATATATATCTATCTATCTATCTATATATATATATATATATATATATATATATATATATATATATATATATATATATATATGATTAGAGTCAAGTGAGTTGGACTGCGAACATTTAGCAGTTTACTTATCAACTCACCAGTTATTATTACCGGACACGGATTCTATTATTATACCTAACGGAATAAATCTATTCTACATTTTATATCTGTGTATTGTTTATTACTTCACAATACAACAATACTCCAGGCTTTTTGTTGGGTCTTCTCATATAGCCGGCTGTTGTATAGTCATAGTACTCCCCGTAAGAATTTTCTGTTAATGAAAGCCTCCATTCAGTCTAAAAAAACAATGGATACCCCTGTAAGAGTAGCTGTACATGTAATTATGAGGCAAGAGTTGTGCAATAACCAACCACACCTCTTTTGAATCGGTATTGCTTATGTCAAGTGGCTAGGAAAGGTCCAGGATGATCGGAAGCAATGCCAAGAGAAGCACAGAGCACATACAGTACCTGGAATTCCCAAAGGGTCACCCATTTTAATACTGACCAGGCTCAACGTTGCTTAACTTTGGTGATCTAATGGGAACTGGTGTGTCAATGTGATTATGCCATGGATGCAGAACGCATTATTGCTTAGCTTGGTGGTTATAATCATTGTAGAGGAAAATACTCTCCACATGGACATTAAATTAGCTGGAAAGAAATTGTGGTTTCATACCTTTGCAAATAATGTTAATCTGTAGGCTTAATTAAGTTATTTTTTAAATGAATTATAGCAAAGTACGTTATTATATTGTCAATAATACGTTACAACTCTAAAAAAATTTAAATTTAAGTGAAGTTTTCTTTGTCAGCTTAAATGTTAATTGAGTCTAATTTTGAAAATCCGACAAGACGACTTTATATATTAGCTGTTTGAATCACTGCGTGCTAAGTTTACCGAATATATGACCACCAAGTTTTTTTTTTGTCTTCCTACTAGTTTCTTGCACGATCTTAAGAATTTATATAATTTCCTTTTGTTTGATGTTTCTTTGTCTCGATGTAAAAAGTGCCCAAGCTATTCCAACGATCTGAGTTTGATCTTAGCAATCTACATTTCTTGTTGTTTTTTTTTTTCATATAGTCGGTTGTTGAAAAGTTTTTCTCTTACTAATGAGTCCCCACCAATCAAGGTCAAAAGCCGCTTGATAATAAGGGTTAATAAAATGGACAGATTTGTTAGTTGAATGGTGAATAATATTATGAGAGGATTGAAAACGATGAATGGAAACAATAAAATTTGATTACTTACCTAGTACTCTCTTATCGTTATTGCTTTTCTTGATGGTCATAATCTGTATTTGACTATTCTAAAGGAAAATACTCTTTTGCATCAAATATTCGAAATCTTTCCTTCTCATTGTTTGGTTGCCATTGTTTAACAATTACTGTATTACCTGCTGTCACTTCGTTTCACAATTCCATTTGAATTGTAGTCGCTGTCCATTTTCTCTTCATTCTCCTCCTCTCTTACTTTCTCCACCCTTCCTCTCTTTTCTTCTTTCTCCTTTCCTTTTCCTCTTTCTCTCCTTCTATTCCTCCTATTTTCCTTTCCTTCCCCATCCTCGCTCTCTTCTTTTTCTGTCTTCTCTTTCCTCCTTCTCTTTTTCTTTTCCCTTTTATTATTTCCTTTCCTTTCTCCTCTCTTTATTTTCCTCATCTTCACTTTCTTTTATCATCCTCTGTTTCTTTCCCTTCTTCTCTCCTTCCTTCTCTTCTTTCTTCATTTTATCCTCTTTTTCCTTTCTTCCTTCTCTTTCGCTTCAACTAGCTGTTTATCGTTCACTCTTTTTTTTCTCTTCCTTTTTTCTATTCTTTCTTCCTTCCGACTTTCTTTCCTTTCTTCTCTGTTTTCATTTTCCTCCTGTTCTTCCGTTTTTTCCTTCTCTTCCTTTTCCTCCTTCTCTTTTTCCTTTCTCGCTTTTCATTTCCTTTCCCTTCACCTCTCCACATTTTCCTACTTTACATTTTCTTTTATCACCCTTTCTTCCTCTCTCTCTCTTCTTCTTTCTCTTTTCATTTTCCTCATTCCCTTCCTTTTCCTTTGTTCACACTTTCTCTTCTTTCTTTTATGCTTCTCTGCAGTTCTTCATAGTTCTTTATATTCCTTCAACTAGCTGCTTACCCTTTACTCTCTACTTCCGGCAATTAGTCAACTCTTCTAAACTCTCTTATTCTTTCTCTCCTAAACAGACAAATCTACCGTTTACAGTTTAGCTAGCACTGCCTGTGCATGTGTATCTATCGTTTACATTTAGAAATTAAAAGCCCATGTGTATATTTACTCTGCAAATAGTTATTCAATTTCTATTTTTCCCCCCCTTCTCTCTTAGGAATCCCCTTTCCGCCATCTAACCAATAAATTTTATAAACTTGAAAATAAAAACCTAATAAGACTTACTTAAACACTTTGGGTTATTTAATCACTTGACATTTGCCTAAAAAAAAAAAAAACGCGCAAATGCCAGAGTCTAGAGGAATTTATGTGAAATATGGTTTATTAATTCTGAGTAAATTATCAATTAAAAGAAAATTAATGAACTAATTGCTAATGCTTCTTAATACCACTTGATTATTAAGGATTTTCTTGTAACAAATCACATTAACGATTATAAAAATCCTTTTGGAGTTCAAACATTCTATTCTTGAGAAATAAATTATACAATCGTAAATACACCATAACTAGAAAAATACCCGTCCCAGGATGGGTAAAATTTCTCAAACAAAACAGTTTTGCACTACCCTTACGCCCTCTTTCGAAGATTAAAATCAAGATATAATGATATTAAACCTTAAGACTAGAATTCTTATTCTAATTTTGATCAAAATACATGAGATGATTTTTATTTTAAAAAATTTTTGTTTTCAAGGAAGTCACCACTTCTGAAGGCCACAAGGCCACTCGAGCATAAGAGTTAATGAGTATACAATAGTTACTCACACAACAGTGTAGTAACTGTTAGTGGAGGAAATAGGGTATGATTTGATTATTTGAGAGGGCGGCTCAAGCAGTACTTTTTTACATTGGACTTGAAGACAACCATGTTGTAGTCAGTGGACAGAGTTCCACAGGTGAGCTGTTCTAGGAAATAAGCTTTTATCATGGAATTTGCATTTAGATTTATACACACAGATAGAGAGTGGAGAAAATTATATATAGTGGTTGTAGCTAATTGGTGAATTTTTGTGAAAGTTTGGCAACAGGGTACCATAAATTGAAGTTCAGATGAACACTTACTATAAAAATGACGATAGAACAAAGACAAGCTTGAAGCGTCTCTTCTGTATGAAAGAGGTTGCAGGGAAGACAAACAGGCATCACCTACTAGGTTCCAAACAGCCCCTTCCCAGATGTGACAACAGTACTTCATTTTAGGGCATATTTGTCTCTTTTACAAGTAGAGGATTGCATCGGAAGTGAGATACTTTCTGGAGCAATAGAATAACGCAACCATTTTTCCAGCAACCTTGACAACAGATTTGATGTAAGTCTTCCATTTCAGGTCAGGAGTGAAGATCAGCCCCAGAAGCTTGTCTTTGAGATGAGAGCCATTCATATCAATTGATGTCAAGTGGGGATCAGAGCGTTGGTGGTGTAAAGATAGAAGCTTGGTTCTGGATGCGTTCAAATTAACCAGCCACCTTTTGCTCCATCGTACCACATACTCAAGGTTGAAAGAGAGAAACTAGAGAGATCTTGATTGTTTTTGGCCTTTGAAGTGTTGCCATAGATGGTAGTGTCGTCTGCGTATATGTTGATGAATGAATGTAGAATGTGATTTGGGAGCTCATTGATGAAGATAAGGAAGAGAGCTGGACTCAGGATGGATCATTAAGGCACGCCAGCATTGATACTTTGAGATTCAAGCTTCTGCTTATCACCGACTTCTTGTATATCTTTAAAATTTATGGAATTTTAAGCAGAAATTCAAATTCAGAGAATCTTGTTTATTTGGTGTCTAATGATTATGGATCAAATTTAGTGCAAATATAATATCTTTGAAATGTTACATATTTCATCTTATGCCACTTAAAACACTCTTTTAAGCACCCAAAGGACATGAAATTTGGGGAATATATTTTAATTGATGCCTAATACCCATTGTTAAAATTTCACAAAACTCAGGGTATCTGAAATTTTACAAAGGGTTTCCATTCCACCTTTTTATCACCTTTGCATTAAACTAAATTAAATATAGCCCACATTATGACCCCTTACACCTAGCATCTGTGTTCAAAAATTCCTATTGATCGATGAATTAGTTTAGGAGTGAATCCTGTGCAAACATATAAACATATACACATACCTAATTTTATAAAGATAGCGATACATAATGAATAAATTGATCAAAGACTATTTTCATTGGCTACTACACCGAAAATTATAGAAATGCCTCACTTCTTTTCTGGATTGCTCCACTTACTCTTGATCCTCATCCATACTATATATACCATACTAAGTGTAGATTGTAAAATTATACAAATGAAAACATACAAGCTTATATAATTGTAAGAGTATGTTTGATTGGTGTAATGGGTACTCTGTTAGATTTAATACTGTTGGGGAAAGGTATGAACCAAAATTCTCTAGCTATGAATGCGATAGAAACATGTGTTGATTTAACTGTATGCTATAGTGTTGTAACCTTGGAATCCTCATCAACACTGTTGTATCATTTAAAAGGAGTACAATTAACAAGATGATAATTCAGGTAGAAAAGGAATGGGCCAACTGATATTATAAAAAAGAAGAAACGGTTTATTCTTGTGGAGGATACAATAAAGCAGAGACAACGTGAGGAATTACTAATATCCAAAACAAAGATTGGTGTTCAGTGTAGTGCTAATGAATATATGGATATCCACAGGAAAGTTTACATATATGAAAAGGGGGTTAAATGCATTCAATTAAAACAAATATTGTGTTTCATCATGAAATTACTCACTTATTTGATGAACCAAAAACAAAAAATAAAAACAAAAAAAAAAACAAGAAAATAACAGACTTTACAAATTAGACACAAACCACTGTCAAGACTCCATCCGGGATTAAACCATTGTAAAGACGTCAATGACATACTCTAGGTGTTATAGTATTATAAACCTGACACACTGCATTATGGAATTAAAAAACATCATTCTAGATGATACTATTATTATGACACAATATACGATCATAATGACAAAAACGCTATCCTACATTTAGCCATTATAAAGATGCTATGATAAATTAAACGAGTGTAAGTACACCATGGTCAATTATATCATTGTAAAGACAATGATTGATCACATCGTTGTAAAGACACTATCATGGACTCTATCATCGTAAAGATACAATCGTAGATTATGTCATTGTATAAACAGCATGGTGGAATGTATCATTATATACACACGGTGATGGAGTATATCATTGTAAAGACAGTATCATAAAGTATATCATTGTAAAGACACTATTATGGACTATATCATTGTGAGGACACTATCATAAAGTATATCATTGTAAAGACACTATCATAAACTATATCATTGTAAGGACACTATCATAAACTATATGATTGTAAAGACACTATCATAAACTATATCATTGTAAAGACACTATCATAAACTATATCATTGTAAAGACACTATCATAAACTGTATGATTGTAAAGACACTATCATAAACTATATGATTGTAAAGACACTATCATAAACTATATCATTGTAAAGACACTATCATAAACTATATCATTGTAAAGACACTATCATAAACTATATCATTGTAAAGACACTATCATAAACTATATCATTGTAAAGACACTATCATAAACTATATCATTGTAAAGACACTATCATAAACTATATCATTATAAAGACACTATCATAAACTATATGATTGTAAAGACACTATCATAAACTATATCATTATAAAGACACTATCATAAAGTATATCATTGTAAAGACACTATCATAAACTATATCATTGTAAGGACAATATCATAAACTATATCACTGTAAAGACACTATCATAAACTATATGATTGTAAAGACACTATCATAAACTATATCATTGTAAAGACACTATCAAAAACTATATCATTGTAAAGACACCATCATAAACTATTTCATCGTAAATACACTATCATGGACTATATCATTGTAAAGACACCATGATAGATTATATCAGGCTGTTATGACTTTATTAATTACTAGCAGGTTCTGTATCATAACCCGGCCGTATAAATATGCATAAATATATTTAATTGTTTTCAAACCTTCTTATTCTTTACATAACTAATTTATCATGTGAACGATTCACGGATGCGCATTCGTGAAACAGTTGACAAACAGATAAAAATCCAATGACTCCTATATAGGAATTAATCTTAATTTTTTATCAGACCTTTTTTTCTGGATGAAAACTGATTAAAAGTTTTTCCATGTGTCTGAGTACCCTATATACCAAATTTCAAGTCTGTAGATCTAAAATTTAAGTATATAGGTTTATAAGTGTCCTCACGCACACACACATTCTCACTTTTATAGATAGATAGATCACTAGCATTTCAGCCCGACGTTGCCCGGGTGTTTGGAGGTGTATGTTGAGCAAAAAAAGAAAAAAAAAGAACGGTTAATTTTTTAAAATGTGACCCCTATTATGAGCCCTTAACATTTATTGCTTTGGGCTCAAATAAAGTTATTAAGTTAGATCCATATCCAAGGAACCTAGATCTAAAATTTCAAGTGTTTAGACCCAAAATTGGCGGAGGAGTTTGGTAGAGTTCTCAAAGGTCAAATCGTTGAACTTTGACCCCTTGACAGCCAAATTTCTGGCCGAAAACCGATCACCAAGATATTTCAAAATCTCAGTACTCTGTATATCAAATTTCGAGTCTGTAGACTAAAAATTGACAAAGTTATTGCGTAGGGAAATGTACACACACAGACAGACACACACACAGAGACACGTTCACTTTTATAGATGTATAAATTATTTCTCCTTAAATGGGAGTAGAGGTCGTTAAGTAAAGGGACATACATCAAATCCGTTAAGTGTTAACTTAACTCTGAATCGATATTGGAAACAAGATCTCTTTTCTAAAATATAAGAATATTTTGATATATTTTTATGCACATGAAGTGCCTAATAGTAAGTAAACTTAATAAATATTTTCAGAAATCGTCTAACAGAAATTGTAGAAAGTGTTTGTATAGTGCAAATCACCAATGAAAATATGATGTGTTTTACTATGAATAAAAATATAACAGAATAAATAGTCTTAGAGTTGCACCCTTCAAAATATACCAAGTTTTAAAATGTACCTTTTTGTTATATTATCAAGAAATGATTTTTATAATTGAAAAATATGAATAAACTAAATTTCATTAAACATTTTTCACAAATTATTAACCAAAAATAAAAATAAAAAAATTCTTAAAAATAAACAAAATTTTAAAATAACAGGAGAAAACTATTTGGAATTTCTTTAAAAAAAAAAATGAAATGGTTTTATGAAATCTTCGTATTCAAAATAAATTCACTAATGTTACAAAAATATTTCTTAATACCAACTGCAAAAAAAAAAAAAGAAAAGATTTTGTATTTGTTTGTTGCAAAGAATAAGGTGTGTATGAATAATTAAATTAAAATGTCTGAAATTTCCATGATATAATCAAAGAAAAAATATAAATTTGCAATAATCGAAATTTTTTTCGACTTGTGTGTAATCAGAACTAAAAGATTTTCCATTTTATTTCCCCAGCCCCAATTTTTTTTTTAAGTATGATTAAAAATTGAAAAAGAAAAATTAAAAAAAACATTTTGGAAAAGAAATTAAAGCAAAACTACATTTGATTGAATAAATGATAAAATGCAGAATTTAAATAAATAGATAAAATGACCAAATATGAGTATGATTATCGGAGAAGAGAAAAGAGAGTTGATATGTATATATTAAATTCATTTATGCAAACAAGCGGCTACATATGTGCATACATTTTTCTGTAATTTCCCGTTTCAGAGAAATCACATTGATATCGCTTTCAAACTTTCAAGCGATATCTTTGACCTGACGACGTGATTTCTCTAAAACAGAAAATTACAGAAATATGTATGCGCATAAGTAGCCATTTGTTTGTGTAAATGAATTTAATATAATATGCTCTGTTAACTCATTGAGCACTTTTTTGGTAGACACATGTTCTTTCAGCAGATGTACATCTAGGAAACAAAATCAAATGATTTTAAGGGAGACAACTCTTTCTTGTGGTGGGCAAAAAGTGAGAGAAAGATTTAATCTGGAATACATTTATTGGTATTGAAGTGAGGTATTGCTATTATTTATATTATTTACAATATGAATGAATGCGCCATATTTTTTTATATTTAGATATAGTAAACAAACTTGTACTCAATTTTAGTTAAAGTATGGTAATATGGATGTTTGGTAGTGCTACACACACACACACACACACACACACACATATATATATGTGTGTGCGATGGGACGATTTCAATACAATTACCGATTAAGTTCTAAATTCTGATGCCGATACAAATACCAATTCCGATTCCAATCCTATTTAAATTTTTAAGTATATACTTATTTTTGTTAGATGGGGGTGTCGGATTACCGTAAAAATCCAGGTAAAATTTATATATATTTTCGGAAATGTAAAAATTGGCTTATGGGCGTGAGTTATGGATTTTAGTTTTACTGGTAGTTCAAAATCAATAAATATTCATCATTAATATAAAACGTAAAAAATTAAGTTTTAAGCGAAAACAAAGAAATAAAAACAATAAAAAGAATTGTTTTTATGCATTAGAAAATAGGCACAAATTTTTCCGATTCCTATACCGATTCTGATGCCCCCTAAAATTCCAATTTTTTCGATTCCCAATTGTGATTTATCATCGCAACACTGATATATATATATATATATATATATATATATATATATATATATATATATATATATATAATAGAAAAATGCGAGCATGAAAAGTAATATGGTTAAGCTTAAACATGGAAAAGTAAAGGACTAGTTGTTAAAACTGGAAAAGAAATGGACAAGATATTCTTCTAAAAAATATAATAAATCTATAACTTAAAATATTGCAGCATTAAGAATTGATTATATAATGTTATAAATTGAATTTTTTTTTTTTTTAAATCTTAATGCTGCAATATTGTAAGTTATAAATTTATTATATTTTTTACTAGAATATCTTTTCTTTTCCAGTTTTAACAACTAGTCCTTTACTTTTCCATGTTTAAGCTTAACCATATTACTTTTCATGCTCGCATTTTTCTATTGTAATCTATGATTTTTCCAGGCTTCCAATAAATTCACTTGTTCTTTGTTTAATTTCAGTCTTATTTCTTTGCCCTTATAAACATAATATACATGTATGTAATTACAATGTGCAGCACTCGCCTGCTTTCAATAAAATCCACCCAATTATCTCGCTTTCATTTTTTCATTCTGTCTGTTTCACTTGTTACTTCTCTTTTCATTAGAGCGGTAAATTGGTAGCAACAGTAGTGTTATGGAAACCAGTCATAAAAAATGTCGCTCACCTCCTTACGTTTTTTAACAATTTCAAATACCAGTAAATTCATCATAACTTTTGTTTTACTGAACGAAAATTGAATTTTTTTCACAATGTAACTAAGAAGGTGATTTATAAACTGTAATAATTGTTTGAAATTGTGTCGAAAAATGAGTAAAGGGTGAAGCTTTAAAGCAGTTCTATGACTAAAACTGCCACTTAACCATATATTCAAACATTTTATATATATATATATATATATATATATATATATATATACACATATATATATATACATATATATATATATATATATATATATATATATATATATATATATATATATATATATATATATATATATATATATACCTTATTAATATTATTTTACCAAAAATGTTAATATATTAAAATTCGGTAATTGCTCATATACCAATAAAATTTAAGTCAAAATAAATTTACTCAATTATTAAGTTTCATGATTATCAGTTTTTATAATCGAGCATTCATATAATATTTTCACAAAATCAAAACAATAAAAATAAAAAATAATGGCATCATACTGTGTATTTTTATATTCATTACAATTGTTGCATAACATTCGGAAAATTTCAAATATTATATCATTCAAAATATTCAAAAATAGCCTTGCTTCAGACGGTGAAAAACACTATACATATATATGAACATATTTCTAATCTTTATAGCAAGTAGTTGGACTTACCTCTACCCCACTCTTCTATGTTTTTTTTTTTTGCTTAATTATTTTCATTAGCCATAGAATTTATAAATCACTCCATTTTTCTATTTCTACTTTTTACAATACATTTCAACAAATTTCCTCATTCATTTTTAACTTTATATTTTGATTACATTTATTCTACTCCATCTTAGCCTGCCTGTTTCAATATCTTGCATCTATTTACTGTTAGATTTTTTCATTCTTATGCTGTTGAAATAACTCTGGTATAATTTTATTATCCATAACGATTAAAACAAAACTACTTCTATTTCTTCTATTTAGGTTATACTTATTTTATATTAAGTTGAAAATCTACTAATTCATTTATTTCTTTATTGCAACATTTTGTAAATTTTTATATTAGATTTAAGAATTCTCTTTACACACTTACATTTCACCTCAATATATTTTGCAAATTTTTCCTTTCTAAATTTGTTTCAATCAGGTTTTAAGCGTGATAACAGGAAACTATTTCTATGAAGACAGCTTTGTATAGCATCTAACTTTTTGTTTAAGATTTCCACTTTAGAATTCACTATGTGGCATGCTTCAAGTAAGCATAGATTACACCTTTTTGATTTATTCGGTTTATACTTTCTAGCGTTATCTACTATTGACCATCTTAATTCAAAGTCTTTTTTTTTTACGTTGTTTCCCAAATCCAATCACCTAATGCAGTTGTGTTCTTCTTCTTATTCTTAATACTCATTTTTGTTCTATACTCATTTCTATCATCATCTACAACCCTATTTAGTTCATTCTCAGGTCTAATTTTAAATGATGCAACATGGTTTCTGTATCTGTCCTTAAAAAAAATCGCATCCCCCCTAGGTATATATTTTTTATTATTATCCACCTTTACTTTACATTTGTACACAATTTCAGAAATTAAGTAATGGACAGTCGTTAGGTATTCTACAGTTACATTTTTTTTCCAAATTTAGTTCACTTTATTCAATCCTATTATTATTTACTATTTTGATTATTTTATCATTATTAGAACCTCACAGTGTAGTACCTAATCTCCACAACATCAGCACCATTTGACGCCATAAATATCCATGTAATTATCTCCCTTGAAAATATACTAAGTACAGACAGACATACAAAACAGAAAGCGCTGCTTATAAGTAGACATAGATTCCTCCTTGTCCTCTACTTCATTGCCTTGGACTGGCACGCCTTGTTTTCTCTATTGCATTCCGGTGTCACAAGTCACTGATCTTAAATATGAGGAAATTCCTCATACTGGAAAGGAGATTTTAAAAAATTGCCAAAAAATAAAATAAAAAATAAAGAGGATAGGTGGAGACAATTTTAATCAGCAAATGGCACACGAGAGAAAGAAATAAAAATAATGGAGAAATAACAATAAAATCTGTTTGTTCAATCGCAAGAGTTAATGAATCAGTTTTGACAAAATATATTTAATGTCTCCATTTTATAAGCAATTTTTTTTTCCTTTTCGTTTGCTTAATATCAATTTAACATTTTGAGTTTTCAGTTTATTGTGATTAATATGCTTACATCAGATTTACACATGCTCAGCACGTTACAAATGCTCAGCACGTTACTTCACTCTTACATTTTCATATATACGGCATAATCACGTTGACACACCGGTTCATGTGAGATCACCGAAGTTAAGCAATATTGAGCCGGTCAGAACTAAAATGGGTGACCATTTGGGAATTCCAGGTGCTGTATGTGCTCTCCGCTTATCTCAGCATTGTTTCCAGTCGTCTAGCACTTCTCCTTGTCACCGGACTCAAACAATGCCGATTCACAACTGTTGTCTCAATTACACATGCAGGGGGTATCCATTGTCTCTTGAGACTGAACGGAGGTATCGAATATTTTCATGCTTGTGCCATTTGGTATATTTTTATGATTTATAAAATATTCATGAGTTATTTTGCTTTTATATATTCCCAATAAATAAAACAAAGTTAGCATCTTTTTTTAATGTTTGTCATCGATAACTTCCTTTCTGCAAAAATCGATATTTAATTCTGATTCATCAGTTCTTTTTGTGGATAGGTTCTAGCGTGTTAAGAACAATAAAATGTATATAAATAAAATTCGATCTTACTCCAACCAGAAAACACTTTGATTTGGTTGGAAGTATTTCTTATACCGTCTTTAAAATTGCCATTTTATATTGGTTTGTACTTTTTTACTTCGCTTGTTTTTAGCCAAAAAACTACATCTTAGAAAAAAAAAAAAAAAGACAACATACTTTAAAGAAAGAAAAGCAAAGCAAATTACAAGTGATCATACTCCAAAATGCTCAACTACAAATATTTTTGTGTACATATGTCTCAGAATTTTTCAATAATTTCCTCTTTGGCGCAAAAACATCTTTATTTCTTCCTTACAAGTCCTGCTACCAATATAATTGGTAAATGATTAAAAACACATAAAATCAAAATACCCTACAAAATCTAGAAAAAATATGTTTTTTAATACATTTTTCCTTTTTTTTTATTGTAAAGTATAACAATTGGATTCCTTAAGATGCAACTAAAGTTTAAAATATAACTTGATTATTCTGTAACGCACACACACACATATGAATGTGTGTATGATGCTATGTATCTGTAGATAGGTGTATGAGTAACTAAGAATCTGAGTGGCTGACTAGCAAACCCAGTAGCACGTAAATATATAAACACATGAAGCAACATCAATTCCATGTATTAGCCTGACGAATCCTCACGAGGATGAAACACGGAAAATTCTTTGTAGCTTAATTGCCATATATATTTTCAAAACTTACTATATATATATATATATATATATATATATATAAATTTTCTTATTGGAAAGATAAACAGAAAAAATATGGCTGACAATAGTCTAACATTGTTTACCATTAACTGGTCCCCCTGATGTTAGACTTGAAACCGACGGTACTAATGTTTTTCTGACTTTCTGTACAGTTTAAAATAAATAAATGTGAAGCCCTTATATTGAAAATTTTTCTTTATAATCGAGCATTTTGCTGGAATTCTTTCCCCAAAACAATGAACAATATATATATATATATATATATATATATATATATATATATATATATATATATATATATATATATATATATATATAAAATAAAATAAAAATTACAATTAAGTGTTTCCTTTTCAGATTAAATATGCTTTTAACTCTTTTTCAAAGTGTTTTTTAACATGTTTTGTTAACTATTTTCTCTTATAATTTCATGAATCTACATAAAATGTTATATAGAGATATAATATTTTATTAATCGATTTTCAGTATTTATCTCAACAGTGCTCAATACGTAAGTTAGGAAAACATGTATGACAATTGCACTACATAGAGGCGTCCACGTTCGTTTCATCATCATAGAGAATCATCATTTTATCCCGACGGTTCCATACAAGGATAAAATGTGGAAACCTCTGTGTAGGTTAACTGCCGTATACATTTTCATCTTACGATTAATCTTAAACTAAAAAGCAACTATGGCAGTTACATCAACCATTTCTTGATAGAAAAAAAAAGAAAATTAGAAAGGATCAGAACAAAATATATTTTTTATGAAACATGCTTAAAGTAAAGAATAGCGCACACACACACACACACACACACATAAATCCACTCTTTTATAGGCAATTTATAATTTCTGTTTTAATAGCCAGTAAATCTATGCGAAACGATTGCCATTATCATTTCTTCATCTCATTTCTAGGTCATCATAAAATTTACTTTTTTTTTCCAAGAGCTTAAGAGAAAATTGATTATTTCTTTTTAATCTACATAAATGAAAGAAGAAAATTGTCTTCTTTTCACGTTTTCCACATCCAATCCAAATATGCAGCTATACTCACATTGATAAGGCCGTACCTATTAAATCATCAAAGTTAAGCAACATTTAGCATAGCCAGTATTTAATGGGTGAGAGTTTTGAAAGACCAGGTATTGTAGGTAATAAAAATCTCTTCAGATTCAAGTTAAGTTACATGTACAAAAATGTGTACAAAAAAATATTTTTAATGACGCTTTCATGATCAGTTCCTATGGATCTGTGTTGGAATAGGAACATGTAATGCATGTGTGTGCATATGTGTATATACACACAAGGCGCGCACACACACACACACACACACACACACACACACACACACATATATATATAAATGCTTTTAAGTATTTTAAGTGCTATAAACAATTTTAATCGGCTTTCCAATCAACTCACTATTTCATTTTTTATTATTTTTTATTATTTGCATGAGGATGACCTATGGAGGTCGAAAACGTTCGCGAATACGGCAAATTTCTTTTTAAACTTGAACAGAATGCTCGCAAACTAGTCCATAAAAAATGGATTGTAAGGGAAACAAACAAGAGTTGCATCTGCTCTTCAATGAAACGTGCATAAAGGAGAAAATGCTGCCCAAGTATATATATATATATATATATATAAGTTATGGGATTAACCCAAATTCTTTCCACGATTCTTTATAAATCTCTACATATTTTACTATAAAAGTGTTTTTTCCCCGATTACCGTAAAAACAAGCGTTAAATTTGAAGATATTTTCTCAAATGTAAAAATACACTTTTGTGGGATGATTTATAGATTTTAGTTTTAAAATCGATAAATATTTATTATTTTATTATTAATACCATCAGTGGAAGATTTTACTTTAAACAAAATCAAATAAAGAAAGGCAATTAAAAGAATCGTTTTTAGCATCGGAAAATAAGCACAAATTTTTCCGTTTCTGATGCCCCTAAAAGTTCCGATTTTTCCAATTCCTGATTCCTGTCAATCGTCCCAACACGCATCATCATCATCGATCAACCATCAGCAAGGATCGAACTGACAACTACACTATCAGTAGTCTAGTGTTTTACCAATGAGCCACTACGTCAGATTTCATGCATGGTTTTTATCTCTTTTAAATTGTTTTGCATATTAAAACAGAAAGAGTGAATTTATATATACATATATTTATGATCTGTCCTTTTTTAGCAACATAGAAGCAGTTTTAAACCGTTGATTATTTAAAAAGAAAAATTTAAATATTTAATTAATAAAAATAATAATGAAAAATACGTCCTGGCCAAAAAAAGGGGGCAAAGCAAAAAACAATTTATAAGGGAGGTAATATCTCTTTCCTCCTCACTGAAGTGAAAATTAAATATAGAAATAAGCAACGGTTCAAAACTACTTATATATCATTAAAATAAATAATAACTGATCTTATATATATATATATCACTGATGGAATGATTCCAATATTTTTCCCGATTCCAATCCAATTATCGATTCAGTATTAAATTCCCGATTCTGATTTTGCATCTTTATAAATATCTAAATATTTTACTATAATGTCATCCCCCCCCTCGATTACTGTAAAAGCACATGTTAAATGTGTATATATTTACTCAAACGTAAAAAAACACTTCTGTTGGGGGCATTTTACTATTTCCGGTAGTTTAATTAATAAATATTTATTATTTTATTATTACTACCAGCAGTGAAAGATTTTGTTTTAAATAAAATCAAATGAAAAACGTTGTAGTAATCGTTTTTGGCATTGGAAAGCAGGCACGCATTTTTCCGATTCCAATACTCTCTAAAGTGCCGATTTTTCTGATTCTGATTTATCATCCCAGCGCTAATATCATATATATATATATATATATATATATATATATATATATATATATATATATATATATATATATATATATATATAGTGTTGGAAGTTTTCCAGCCTTAAAAACTATATTTAAAAATTACTTTTAATCCTTCGTTGGTAATTTATTTTGCTATTTGTGGGATACGTACTGGCAAGAGACAGAAACTTCCGATCATTGAAAGTGTATTCATGAAGATATTATGGTCTTAATACAATTGTACATAAATTTAAACAGCATGAATTTGTATTCCAATATATATCTAAAAGTAATAAGAATTTTATTAATAAACTTCAGATGATGGGATGTATTGTGAAACTGCAGTAAAGTGTTATGTTAAGCAAAATTTGTTTTGCTTATTATGGTTATATATATATATATATATATATATATATATATATATACACTTCTGATGATCGATAAACTATACAGTGTTTAGTATATTTTATTATCATTTATTATACACACACAAACACACACGTGTGTGTGTGTATATATTAAGAGAAATAATATGCACTGTGAAAAGTATATGTCAACAAAATATATTTCTTTTATGAATATAGAATGAAATAAAAATGCCTGGTTCGTATTTATTTTTCTATGAGATATAAACAAAGATTTTGTTTATATAATTCTTTATTATTTGTTTATGTAGATGGACATATTTGTCCATTGTAACTGATTATTTCAATCATGCATCTGTATATTTACTCTCTATACTTAGAAATTTGCATGCGAGAGTGTGCGTCTATATATATATATATATATATATATGTGTGTGTGTGTGTGTGTGTGTGTGTGCTTTATATATTCATATATATTTATGTTATTATGTTATATATGGCACAATCACGTTGATACATCAGTTCTCGCCAGATTACCGAAGTTAAGCAGCATTGAACCTGACCAATACCAGATGGGTGATCATTTGGGAAGGCTAGACACTCTATGTACCGCGATGAGTCGTAAAAATTTCCAGGTTGGTCTCTGGGAGCGTATTAATTCACTGGGAGAGATGCACTCCCAGTCTTCGTTAAGACGTGCATCTAGGAAAAGGAAAGTCAGATGTAAAAATCTGCGGTCTACTGTATACTCTGTCCTGTGGCAGTCATCTGTGCTCACAAAGTTTAGCAGTAATACCAAAAGGTGTGGATGGTTCTACACAAAGCCTTCACCACTATGAAAAATGATCTGTGTGGATTTCCAAGCAACTTAGTTTCTGTGGTGAAAGCTCATACTATGGCATGATCATGGTGACACAGTGGTTCTCATCAGATCGCCAAAGTTAAGCAACATTGAACCTGGCTAGTATCAGATGGGTGACCATTAAGGAATTTTAGGTGCTATATGTGCTCTCCGCTTATCTTGACATTGTTTCTAGTCATCCTAAACCTCCACTTGCGATTGGAATTTAACAAGGCCGACTCAGAATAGGTGTAGTTGGTGATTGCGCAACTCCTGCCACAAAAATTCTACGTACAAATACCATTACAGTGGGTATCCATAGTCTGGCAGGACTAAGGGAAGCTACAATATCCTTATAAATAGATATTATAAATTATTTTTACCTACAGGCACTAGTGTTTCATGCTTATGCAATCATCAGTGTATAAAGTGATAATTACTGCCGGTCAAAGGAACCAAATACAATCACAAAGTCACATTTGAGACTGCAGCTCAGAATTTAACATCTCTACCACTAAGAATTATCACGGAAAAGGAAAGAGAATTAAGTTCTGTATATAATTTTGTAGGCGTTCAAATAAAGAAGATAGTCAGACTATGTTCAATAGTAAACACCCGAGCATTGCATTATGCTTAGATTGACAGCTTATTATAACTCACTTAAAGATGCCTAATCCTAGTTGAAGGAAGTTTTTATATATAAACATAAATTATCTTTGCCCAGAGACACTAATGTATCATGCTTATGCAATCATTAGTGTAGGAAGTGATAATTAATGCCGGTCAAAGGATTCAAACCCAGTTTGAAAGTCACTTTTGATTCTGCAATGCAGAATTCAACCGCTCAGCCAACATATATACACTCTTTATTTGTTTTTACATAAGCAGTAATATGTTGATACACAATCATGAGCATGTTTCGATCAGCTAGTTACTAGTAACTAGGGACCTGTTTAGGCGATACAGCTTATATGAAAGCAAAGTTTGCAATGAAAAACGATAATGTCAGATTATATATATATATATATATATATATATATATATATATATATATATATATATATATATATAGGCTGGTGCATCCGCTGCTAGTCTCTCACTCCTGGACAGGGTTCAAAAGAGAGTCGCTAATCTGATAGGTCTTGAACTGTCATCTAAGCTTCAACCTCTGCCCCATCGACGAAATGTTGCATCCCTCTGCCTGTTTTACAAGTATTTTAATGGTGGATGCTCCAACAAACAAGCCCTTGTGCCTCCTCATTGTAAATACTCTCGACAAACCTGACAAGCAGCAAAGTCCCACCCCTACACAGTAGAAATCCCTAGATGTAAGAAAGTCTTCTACTCTAATAGTTTCTTCCCCAGAACTGCTAGACTTTGGAATTCCCTTCCGGGTCCCTGATTCCCCAACTGTACTGACATGCATAACTTCAAGTGTAATAGTATCCCTACAACTTATACCCCTGATAGTAGCCCCTTACATCAAATTAGCATTTTGCCTTGTTTGGGGTGAAAATTATATATATATATATATATATATATATAGTAAGTTATGAAACTAGATATGCATAGCTTAAACTGCCATATATATTTTCATAACTAACTATCTAGTTCTACCTATGTATTGAGCAGTGTTGATTACTGAAAACTTATTCATAAAATTATATCTTCTTATATCAATTTATGTGAAATAGTCATATATATATATATATATATATATATATATATATATACACACTAGTAGAAACGGCTGGTGATACCTGATAAACAATGAGAATCCTGTGTAGTCCTGATCACCATACTGCTACTTATAACTTAATTTTTGAAATTCTTATATAAAGCAAGTTTTTCTTCCACTATTTCTGGATGGCCAACGAACAAACCAACAAACAAACACACACACACACGCACACATATATGAATATATATATATATATAGTTATTTACTATAATAAATACCTACAGATACTAGTTTCATCCTTTCGGGAATCTTCAGTATAGGGTGTCACGATTAATACCAGTATGGTGACACAAATCATCTCTGGCTTGATTAGCAAGGACCGTATCCATTCGGCTACCATTAACCGCGTGAAATAACGTTGAAATTAAACATTTATTTTTTAAATGTTTTTTTTACGTCAGTCAGAGTGATCTAATCATTATACGATGATCTGAGCATAAGAGCTAAATTGACCGACTTAATTCAACTGAAAGTGCTCAACGATAAGAAACGAGTTTCTTAAAAGGGCTGACATAATTATTTACTATAATAATTAAATACCTTACAAACACTCGAGTTTCATCCTTTCAGTAATCTTTAGCGCAAGGTGTCACGATTAAAACCATTTGAAAAAACCAATACTCTACTTATCCGACATCGCCCTGGAGTGAAAAGAAAATTATTTGTTTACAAATAAATGAAAATCAATTCAAGTTCATGTTAACCAGTGATGCATTTTTTACTAATGTTTATTCTCAGATGAAAAGTGTCTATCTTTGAAAATCCATGGGTTAGGGACTTTTCATTATTTTAATTCTATGTTTAAATTCTTGATTGATTAATAAATATCGTAATTTATTAAATTTTTTGTTTCACCGCCAATTTTTCTTATCTCTTTAATTGCTCTATCTAGTATATTGAGCTTTTTATTATCTTTATAACAGTCTAATTTTAAGATAACATTTGTCTTTATCTTTGAAGTTATATATACGAACAGCCCTCTCCCCGGCATTGCCTGGTTGTAAAATACACTTAAAATTTAATTTATACACATTTTGTATTTATTATAAAGTCAAATTTCTATCGATTATTATATTGTCCCCAATATATTGTAGTGATTTAAAAAAGAAAACTAGAATTTGACTTGGGTGCCATCAGCTAGAATCAAAACCCAAACATATAGCTTTCCAGGCTTATTTGTTGCCATCTGACCAAAATCCATACACATACAAAAACTGCAAAAAATAGCATTGTTTAACCTTTAAATGTATATTTACACATGCATAGAAGGGTATTTTAAGTTTACTTATGCCTGCCGAGTCCCAATATTTTTCAATTTTGACTCCTCAATCACTATTTTTACCATCTAAAGACACATTCAAATTTGTTCCACGGGTTCAAATCTTCTATATATCAAGTTTCAAGTCTATAGACCAAAAATTGAAAGAGGAGTTTGATTGAGACCGTTCTTCAGACAGACAAGGTCACTTTTATACTAGCATGCTACCATAAACTATGCTTAAATATGATATTTTTAATTCATGTAGACTTTGTTTATTATTATAGAGCAAATTTTCTATTGATTATTATAGTTACCCAATATATAGTAATGATTTTAAAATATATATAAAATATTGGGTGCAATCAGCTAGAATTGAAACCAAAAGAATTTAGCATTTTAGCCTTGGTTGCTACTGTTTGAGTTATCAACAAATAAAAAAGGTTTAAAATTACACAACTTCAAGCTATGAATGTATATGTGTGCATGTGCAAAATAACAGGCTTAGTCGACTTACACCTGCTTTTTTTTTTTTTCAATTTTGACTTCTTAAGCTATTTTACTGGCTAAAGACCAACAGATCCAAATCCCCTATATATCAAGTCTACAAACCAAAAATTCAGAAAGGAGTTTGGTAGAGACCGTTCCACACCCAAGGTCACTTTTATATATATATATATATATATATATATATATATATATATATATATATATATAAAAGTGACCTTACAAAATAAAACACACATTTGCTCTGCAATAGTATTGAGCACTCTCTTCAGGTTTTTACTAATTACCAGTTTTACTATATATATATATATATATATATATATATATATATATATATATATATATATATATATATAATGTATGTATATAAGATTAGTGATCTATTTATTATTTTTTTTTATTAGCAATTCTGTAGTATTTTTCTTCTTTCTTTTTGCTCCCTGAGCGCTCTTAAGAGAGTAGTTATCTGCCCTTTGTTTACATTTTAGTCCCCTCACATTTTTAGGACGTATTATTTGCAATTATTAATTTATTATTTAAATATTTTATTTAAATAATACGTGCATAAAAGTAAGTTATCCATAGACAGGCATGTTTCGAAGTTTCGCTTCACATCAGTATGGCTAGACTATATATAAAATCTCTCTCTCTCTATCTCTCTCTCTCTCTCTCTCTCTCTCTCTCTATATATATATATATATATATATATATATATATATATATATATATAGAGAGAGAGAGAGAGAGAGAGAGAGAGAGAAATGGGGAGGAGGAAGTTTCTGATTGTGGACATTGATATATATTTTTTTTTCCCCTTCTAATTGTTCCGGCTTCTATTGACATACCAATTTCTTCTGAAAAGATTAATCACTGAATACACAGAAGACAAAGAATAGTAAAAAGTATTGATTTATTAAATGTCAGAGTATCATCTTTATTTTTATGAGGAACTATTAGTATTTTCTTCATTCTTGTCATTATGAATCTGTGCGTGTGTATATATATATATATATATATATATATATATATATATATATATTTTTGTTATATATCATCAACTTACTTAGTGTCTATTAGCCTAATTAGCAAGTCCTATGGCTGCCTAATTATCACACTGAAAACCTACAAAGAACATAGGAATAAAAATACAGATGTATTTCTATATTTATACAAAGTTAGGTCTATGTACATATTTTTGTGTACCGGATTCACTCCCAAACTAATTAACCGATCATTATGAATTTTAGGACACAACTAACACAGAGTTCTAAAGAGAGTTGCGAACCTAACAGATCCCACACTATCAGCTAGGCTTCAACCTATGTGCCATCAACGAAATGTTGCATCTCTCTTCCTATTTTACTAGTTCTCTAATGGTAGGTTGCCTTACGAACTACAAGCTCTTGTATTCCCTCGACGTAAATACCCCCGACAAACCCAACAAGCAGCAAAATCCCACCCCTACACAGCAGAAACCCCAAGATGTAAAGAAACCTTCTACTCTAATTGTCTCTTCCCTAGGACTGCTAGACTTTGGAATTCCCTTCCGAGTTCCTACTTCCGTGATTGTACTGACATGCAGAAGTCCAAGTGTAATGTGAACAGACATCTTGCTGCTCAACTCCCTACGTAGTATCCCTGCAAATTATGTCCCAGATAGTAGCTCTCTATATGAAAGTGGCACTGTGCCTTATTTGTGGCGAAAAATGCAACAAAAACGAATATCATATGTGTGGGAAATGTGGGCTATATTAATTTAATTTTGTTTTATGCAAAGCTTTTTGTGAAAATTCCGACAGCCGATACCAATATTTGCCGTAAATAACTGACAGATTTAAGTATTTATTACATCGTATGGTAATATTTTTGAATGCAAATACTAATGTGGTTTTGAAATTTTTCCACCTATAGAAATATTTAAAAATATAAGTTTGTTTTACTTTTTCATTGAAACTGTTTCAGATGCTGTTCTCAACTATTAATAAATTATCTTCCTTGGAAAATTCGAGTTATCTTCTGCAGACCTTCTTTGTCTGGGTGAAAAATGAAACGGCTGTGAAAGCAAATGGACCTCTTTACTATAATCTGAATTATGTTTATATATATATATATATATATATATATATATATATATATATATATATATATATATATATATATATATATATATATATATTCTTTTTTCTTTTTCTTTTTCCTTTTCTTTACCATATTCCCTCTGCTTAACTTATTTTGTTTTCAAGTAAGATCTTTGACTTACTTGTTGTTTCATCAAATACTTCTGCATGCAAAATCCGATCCCGCATTTTGCTAATTCCTACCCTCTGATGAGAAGGAGAGTATTTCTTCGAAACTCCGCGGATTAAGGACTATCCATTTATCTAGTGTTTCCTTTTCAGATTAAATATGTTTTTAACTCATTTCAAAGTGTTTTAACATATTTTATTAACTGTTTGCTCATATATATATATATATATATATATATATATATATATATATATATATATATATATATATATATATATGACTACATTATTTTTAAATATCAATAATTATCTTTTAAACTTCAGACACATGTGTTTCGAACCTATGTTATCTTCAGGAGATGATAATTATAGCCAGTCAGAAGATTCAAACTCAGTAACAAAGTCACCCTTGATTTTGTAGGCTGTTATTCAACCTGGGCCCCCAAAATTAACATTCCTTAAATGACCTAATCCTTGTTGATTTTACGGTGGGAGGTTAATTCTGTGCAGTTTTAGGGGGGGGGGCACCCTCCCACGCTTTGCTTTCTCTCTTTGAGAAGGGGTACATTTATTGCTAATTACCTGAGGCGCTCTCACCGGAGAATGCCAATAGGGCTGCCTATATTCTTTTTGCAGGTTAGAATGCCTCTCCTCTGGGCCGCTGACTTCTGAATCTCACTTTCTGACTCTAGTGTCTAAGTTCGACCTCCTGGTTATCAGAAATTGACATGAGAAGTGAGAGAAATTAAGTTCAATTAAGTGAATGCCAAATCAGCAGACATAAACAGTAAACAGTTAGAGAGTATACAACGACTGACGTTGGAATATTGCACACACACACACACACACACACACACACATATATATATTTATATTTATGTATATATATATATATATAAAATTACAAAGCTAAAGATAAATATTATATCTATCATGATAATATAAAGCTCAATTGGATTTTTTTTTGTTTTAGATAGATAGATAGATAAATTAATCATCCATACACTGTTTCAATGTATCACACTACTTCAGTGTGGCTAGACAAGAAAGTATTTCAAATAAAGATTGAAACAGCACTGCGTTATTAACAGTCGAATTTCTTAACCATTACACCATCAGCATAAGCTATTAAATTAAGAAAAATCTTAATGCTTATGTATTATCAGCTGCCTAAAATGTTCGATTATTTTAAGTAAAGAACTTTGCATTATTTGTAGCCAACGCTCACCCCACGAATGTGCATGGCATTTACAATCATGCACAGGCATGACAGATGAAAAAAAGTTGAACTGAGGAACAACATTATGTATTCAAGATGGCCGCCATCAATTATTCAAATTAGAAAAAATAAAACTTATAATTCTGAAGTATAATTTCTGGATGTATTATTCAACTTCAAACAGGCATAAAATTTGTAAAAATTAAACTTTGAACCTATTTTTAAAATATCTTTATTTTGCAGATTTAGTTGGAGAATGAATTTTGGAAACAAATAATAAGCTGTAGACTCTTCTATTGGCCTTCAACGCTCAATTCTTTCGCTGCTCAGCATACATGCATGTATTCACAATGGTCACCTTAAATTATGAAAATCAATTCAAATTTATTGGCAAAAAATAGCACAGTGCAACAAATATATGCTAATCTGAGTTTTTGTCCAAGGTAACTAATGAATTTGAATATGATTGATATCAGAATCAAAGACATAGGATGTTTACTTTCATTCTAATAAGCCGTAAGCATCTTTTGATGTGCTTGTCTGAACTCCAATCTCTGGTCCCCCCCACGCCAATCTTTCACGAAAAACACCCGTCTAGCTGAATCCACTGTGAAAAATTTCCCCCACTCTTTATCTGTGCCTAAATCAAAACGTGGGTTCCATGAACAAAGCTTCTTTCTTAGAACTGCACGCCTGTGGAACTCTGTTCCGTCTGCCTGCTTCCCACCTGACTACAACTTGGATGTCTTCAAGTCCAATGTTAAAAAATTCCAAATGAACCGCCCCTTTAAGTAAACACTTCATCAAATCTCCACACTAACGTACTGTACTTGCAATAACCCTTATCCCTGAGTGGCTTCCGGGCCTTGATAAGTGATGACCACCGTGTAAAAAAAAAAAAAGAAAACCGCAAATTTGTGCTGGGATAAAAACTCCTTGAGAGATATGTTTCTGAATTCTTGAGATGAGTTTTGATGATTTATATTATTCGGATTATTCAGACAACTGTTCTCATCTTGAGTGTCATTCTCACAACGTTTCAGTTGATGTAATCTTCAACCTTCTTCAGGTGTAACTTGTCAAACTCGGAAATCTCTCTGTCGAATTCAGAATATTGAACAGAACTCTTTATTTAATCATGGGGTAAAATGTTTTTGTTCTGTCAGCCGTGACCAGATAGACGTCTAAAGTAATTCGCAATTGTATTCTTAGTATCGCCTGCTCCGAGTATTGAACATTCAACATTCAGAAGTGTTGCTGAAAATTGAATTCTATTTCATACTGTGAACTAGTCATTGTGTACGGAATGAATGCATGCTGACCCCCACCCCCACGCCAGATTAGATAAAGCGGTTTGTTTGAAATTGTGTGCAGATTCCCGTTTGGCAGGATTTATTGAAATCTGTTGATGATGTTTTATGCTAGAATCGCATGCTCTTGCATCCTCTGCTGCTCAAATGCAAATTAAACTAGACTTTCATATTTTAAAAATGTTACACTAGTAGGGAGACTCGATGTTTCCCGGTATTGAACGAAGATCAACAAATATTCCACACTTCAAAAACTTTTATTGTCATTAAAAGTAGGTTAAATCACCCCTTTTTCAATCAAATCGATTGATTGTCTGCTCTAGTCGGGGACCCTCCACGATGCACTGGAAGGAAGCTTCACATGCCTCTCTGCAGTGACTTAGTTCAGAATACATTGTAGTCTACATTGCACTGTAAACAATCTACTGTTGATTTTATAAAATTATTTTTATATGACGGCTTGAGTCAGATTTTAAAATGCAGAAATCAAGTATCATGGTTCAGTTGTGCTCTAAACAGAAACATTCATTTTGAATGCTCCCCTATCTTATCAAACAATATACTGTTGACATTATGCACTGGGCCCTTCTGCTTGTGCAGTGATAGACTTTTCGAATACATTTGTGATGTTATGCTGTATGAATATTGGTCAAAATCAGACTGCCCCTTCTTTAATTGAATTTTTGCGATTATCGTAAGACATTCTGATACAAAACCTATCTAAGAACACTGCCAGGCACATAAAGTAAATTTGTGTGAAATTAAAAAAAAATTGACCCAGTCGTTTCGGAGTCCACTGGGAATAAACACACACACACACACACACACACACACACACACACACACACAGTGTTTTATCTATAAGTAGAGATATGCCACATTATTGTTGATGATCAATAGTTCAAATGCTATTCATGCCCTTAATATATTATATCTATCCAACTACGAAAAAAAAACAATAAACAAAGAATCTATCATATGAAGAGTTAATTAATCATCATCTTTGATCGGTTTTGCGTGATGGTGACGTATTGCAGTTTAAATTTAATCGATTGATTTATGAATTGACGATCGTTAACCATTTCTGTTGGAGATACAATTGTACTTCTTTATTATATTGAATGCAATCAAGTATAGAGAAATATAATTCCTATTTATTTCTAGAAACTGAGATGAGTTTTTGGAAGAGGATGCACTTTGGGGCGGGTGAAAGGGACATGGAGAAAGAGGAGGAGGAAGGAGATGAAGAGGAGGAGGACAGGTGAAAAGATGTGCATATCTCTGGGGATAAAGCAAGTAGGAATATGATTTGGGTTTTTGTTTTGTATTCCTGTCCATTTATTTTATTTCACACTGAAAGAAAAAAAGCAGTTGATGGATTTTGGAAGTTGTGAGTGATGGGAAAGGAGGGGGGAGGGCGAAAACCGTAATTGAAAAGAATAGACTTTTAGGATATAATCATATAAAAATAAAATACTTTTATTTTTGCTTTTAGAACTGAAGCGAGGAATAGGGAAACACCCACAGAAATAACAATTATTATTATTATTAGTAGTAGTAGTAGCAGCAGCAGCAACAAATGCTGACGAACCACAGGTAATTCAAAGTAGACCAACAAATATAAAGAACACTACACGGATCCAAGAGAAGTTAAATTGACAGAAATCTTGTGTCAGCCTCTGTTGGTAATATGCAGGATCAAAGAGAACGAAAAGACTGAGGAGGGAGAGTACCAATCAGACCTCCACAAAAGGGTGTAGAAGGTACTGGTATATTGTGGAGGCGTATTGGTACTTAAATTACAACAAAGGACAATGGTTGTTATCAGTGAGAAACGGTAGTTGTGATAATGCAAAATTATTTGCTATAGTTATCAAAGAGGTAGAGGACATTGGAAATCTGGGGACCTTTTTTTGTTACTCAGACTCCAGAGAACCACCGGTTAAATTTAGTAAACAATCGCTGATGATAATCTGTGTGAGAACTCCTAATGAGTATTAAATAATAATAATAATAATAATAATAATAATAATAGACTGGAAAAGAATACCTCAGAATAACAAAAAAAAAACTCCTTGAAACTAAACTATATAGCAGAAACCTAATTAAAGGAATAATCACAGGGGCAGTGTCATTACTAATATACTTTGGGCCGTTTATAGGTTGGACCAAAGAAGAATTGAGGCATCTCAATCAGAAGTCCAGGGAACTCGTGACTATACACAATGCATTGCACCCAAAGGATGATACTGACTGACTGTATGTGAAAAGAAAAGATGGAGGAAGTAAATGACACAAAAAACGAATTAGAAAAATACATAATGAAGAACACAGAAAAAATAATTACAGCAGCAGGGACACTGAAAAAAACGAACCAAATAAAAAAAAAAGAAACGAGGGATAAAACGAAAAAGAATATTGAAAAGATAAACAGCTACATAGACGATTCATGAGGATGACAAAAGATGATACTAATGAAAACACTTGGATATGGCTACATAAAGGAAACATAAGTAGAGAAACTGAATCCCTAATAACAGCCACATAAGTTAACGGAATTAGAACCAACCACATCAAAGTAAGAATAAACAAGACACAAGAAAACAGCATATGCAGACTTTGTGGACAAAGAGACGAAACAATAAACCACATAATAAGTGAATGCAGCAAATTAGCCCAAAAAAGAATGTACACAATCAAGTGGGGAAGGCAGTACACTGGCAATTATGCAGACAACTGCATTTTGAACACCCAGACAAATGGAACAAGCACAAACCGACAGTAGTACTTGAAAATGAAAGTCACAAAATCTTATGGGACATGGATATTTAAATGGGTAAACCCATCCAAACAAGAACACTGGATGTCATAATAGTTAACAAGAAGGAAAAGTCTTGCCAGATTGTATATTTTACCATTCCAGAACACATAGTGAAGATCAAGGAGACAGAGAAGCTGAGCAAATACACGGAACTGGCTAAATACATGGAAGTAACCAGAAAGCTCAAAGGGATCTGGAAGATAAAGAAATTCAAGATAACACCACTAATAGTAGGAGCACTAGGAACAATACTGAAAAAAAGAATGGGAGCGATTGGAATCAAAGAGATGGCCGAGAAGATACAATTAGTAGCAATAATGAAAGCTACTGAAATATTAATGAAAACCCTTAAATGTAGAGACTAACATACATAGTTAGACTTTATGTACATGTATGTATTGCCTTGTCATGTTCTCTCTCTCTCATATATATATAGTTCTTCGTCAAACTGTTATATTTGACGCTTCATATCTCGTCGCCAACTGTTGTGGTTGCAAGGTTGAACAATAATTAGTAAGGAAATACAATGAAGACGCAAACAACAAGATAACGCAATAATAAGTGTATTAAAGAAAAGGTATATTTACAATATGTACAAATGACGGTGTCGAGTCAGAGAGTCTTGGTGGGAGGACATGTACGCTCTTCGGCGTCACTTCCGGTGGCATTTGAGTAAGACACACCAAGGCCAACCTAGGCTTGCCATTTATAGTGTTATGTTATTCGCATATGCAAATAAGTGGTTGCCACCACAACACATATATATATATATATATATATATATATATATATATATATATACATACATACAGTAGCGTCCAAAACTAAGGGACAACATTTTAAAGCCTAATATGGACGTTCCTAATTTGAAAATAAATAAATAATTGTGATAATTCTTTTTCTATCGTTTGCAAATGATTCAAATATTAGTATGTTATTATGGATGATAATGACTACCAGTTGTTAAAATTTCAGCTTTTAACAGTTTTTATTTCTAACAAATATTAGGTTTTAAAATTGTGTCCCTTAGTTTTGTACGCTATTGTATATATATATATATATATATATATATATATATATATATATATATATATATATATTTGGTAAAACTGGTAATTAGTAAAAACTTGAAGAGAGTGCTCAATACTATTGCAGAGCAAATATGTGTTTTATTTTTTTATTACCGTTTTATCTGTTTGGCTACATATGTTTCCGATGTTGGATCATGTTTAGGATCTGACAGCTTCGTCAGGCCTCACAGAAGTGGTTGTTAGTCATTGGAAAAAAGGTGTTTTTAAGAAAAAAATAAAGAAAGAAAAGAGGAGGGGGAGAGGCGGGTGTTGACAATATTTCAGTTTTGAAGGTTAAGGATACATTCGATTGTATTGTGTGTGGGGGGGTAGCAGATTCAGGTAGGTGAGGGGGAGGTGGAGAGAGGATGATAAAGAGAAAAATGAGAGAGGTAAGGTGAAAAGGGGGGGAGAGGTTTCAATATTTTGATTTTAAATTTTAACTGGCTTTTGTTTTTTCGCAAAGTATATTAAATAGATGGGAGGGAGAGAGAGAGAGAGATAGAAATGGAGAACGAGAGGGAAAGAGAGGTAGAGCGAGAGAGAAAGAGAGAGAGAGGGAAAGGGTTAGTGTAAATGTCATTATTTTTTTGACACGTACGATGTTCGTTTAAAGGTTTGTCGTTGCACGTCGGCTAGTTCCTTGTAATGGGTTTATTTTATATTATATAGGTTAACGCACGCGCACACTCGCATACATACATACATATATATACATATGTACACTTCTAGGCAACCACATACAGACAGTTAAAATTTGAAAACCAAAATATTGAAACCTCTCTCCCCCCCCCTCCTCTCCTTACCCCCATCACTTTTTCTCTTTAGCATCCTATCTCCACCAAATGTAGCCAAACAGATAAAACGGTAATAAAAAAAATAAAACATGCAGTGTATCATAAAAGTGAGTAAGTGAGTACACCCCTCTTTCTATTTCTTCAAATATTTAAGTATATCTCTTCCTGGAACAACACTGAAAAAAATGATTTTTTCACAATGAAAAGTAGTCTGTTGCAGCATATATAACAGAATTAATTTATTTTCCCCTCAAAATAACTCAAAATATAGCCATTAAGAGCTAAATCCCTGGCAACAAAAGTGAGTACACCCCTTACGAAAAGTTGTGAACTCTCAATATTTTGTGTGGTCACCATCATTATCCAAAAACTGCCTTTACTTTCCTGGGCATGGAGTTTACCAGATCTTCACATGTAGCCACTGGAATGATCTTCCACTCTTCAAGTACAATAATTATGTTTGAGTTAATTTATTATACCATACCTGTTCACACTGAAACACTTATCACAATATTCTGTGGATCTATATTAAAAAACCTTGTTAAACTTTGTGACATATTTCCATTCTACTAGGCGCAAACGAACACCCCATAATTTTATTATACCATATTCCTTCAAACTGAAACATAATTATCAAAGTATACTTACACAGATAGATATGAAAAGTCTTTATTAAAGTTTGTACCTATTTCCATTCTATGGCGGCCAGATTTAAGTTAAAACATACTTATCAAAGTATTCTTATGTACATCTATATCAAAAACACTTGTAAACTTTTTTTTTTTAATTTTTAAATTTTTTATTTCCATACTTTGTGGATCAGGCGCGTACACAGACCCCACAATTTTAATGAATCATCATTATGCCAGATCAAACATACCCATTCCTGTGTCTCGATACATCTATCATTATATGTGATCAGTTTTCTATAATAATCAACCATATAGGAGCCTATTCGTGACCAGGCACACACCCAGACGTTCAGCTTTATATTATAGATATGTGGATGTAATTAATAAGTTTCTCTAGTGACCCTGGATAAAATCGAAGAAAAATTTCAATGGTCTGTAGTTACTGTAAAAAATTGAACCCTCGTTGAAAGTTACTTGAATATTCGGTCAACATATCGATTTATATAACATACAAACGCACACATATATAAACATATATATATATATATATACACATACACACACACACACACAAACAAACACACACACACACACACATATATATATATATATATATATATATATATATATATACACGAGGGACGTTTCAAAAGTAATACCTCCTACTTTTATTCCAAGGAGATTGCAAATTGCATTGTTATGATGACTTATACATTCATGACCTGAAAGTTTCATCTCTCTGTTGCAAATATTGACAATGTGAGACTTCAAGAAAGCAACTCCTGTCTTGAATCTTCGTCAGAAGCAGATATGTAACATAGCATTCCTCCATGCAAAACAAATTGAACCGATCAACATTCACTGACGCCTGTTGACTGTTTACGAAGTTGATACAGTTGATGTCAGCAGAGTTAGGAGATGGGTTTGTCAATTTCAGAATGGCGACAAAGATGTGAACAACAAAGCATGCTCCAGACTTTTACATCCAAGACATCGAAATAGGCTGGCAAAAATTTATTGAGAAGGGTGGTGACTATGTACAAAGTTAAATTCTGGATCACAAAACAGCTTTTGTTTTAATGGTATTACTCTCGTTTTCATAGCTCTTCAACTTTTTAGTTTTTGAGTTAAAAATAGGAGGTCTTACTTTTGGAATAACTCTTGTATATATAAAAAGATTTTTATATTACATAGTTGATATGCATCGGGCATACTGTGCATTATTTTGCACAGTTTGTATCTCACTCTTATTTCGTTTGCCTATTTACTTAGTTATGTGGTTAATATTATTTATATTTGCAACAAGTTTTTACTTCATTTTAGATCAATTGTCTCTAAAGCAAAACTGAACATATACTTACATATACATAAATGTTTCCAATACATATATATTGTAGAGAAATTTAATTTTTTTGCTTACATTTTTATACGCATATATTTAATGCTTACATTTTTGTATACATACATTTTTATATAGATATATGTGATGCATGATTTTAAGTACATGCATACTTATATGCATATATATATATGTATGTATATATATATATATATATATATATATATATATATATATAAAAAAATTTTTATATACATTAGACATTTTTATTAAAAAAATAACATGTATATATCTTATATACATATATTTTCATATTACATTTTAATATACATATATTTTTTATATTTGTATTTTTGAACATATATAAAACAGCAAGCAATTCGTTCTCTTCTTCACCCCTCCCAATACCACAACCTAAGAAAAAGGAATTATCGCAACGTGAATGGGAAAAAATAAAAATAGGTTAATTTTTTTTTTCTCCTTTATTGATCAAAAATGGTAGTTTCATTTGTCTTCAAAAAACGTTTTACTTTTGTTTTTTATTATTATTATTAAAAACAACGAATTTCTTGCAAATTCAAGTTGCAAAAAGGTGAAAGATACAAGTTGTTCTTCCATGAAGGTTTTTCATTGTTTCAGACAATTCAGAGAAATATGCAACTGTAAATTCCACTTGGAAATTAATATATACTAGAATAATACCCACCTCTACAGGAGCCATACTAAACTATGATATGGAGAATCCAAGACTCCTACCACTACCCCTTATGAGTAAGTATAACAAGTTTGTGTTCTAGTTGAAATCAGGGTTGCAGAGTCAAGGAGTATAACATCTGAAGTTGACTCTGACAATTCCAAAAGTTTCAGTTTCAACTCCTAAAATTCTAAAATATCCAAGTCCTTATTTTAATATTTAATAATAATCATCAGTCAGATAAAAAAATCTGAATCTGACTCTTTATGAGTGTCACTTTATATAATTCCTGATGATCATGCATTGTATTAAAGCTCAATTATAACACTATCATGCCATAAGTACAAATCCTGGTAACGACACCATTGTGACACTCTCATAGCCATGGAATGTATCTGTGTCGAATTCTTGCTTGATACACCATTGTGACAAGCCTTTTGCTTTCCTCTTCGCTCCTTATTAGCTTAATGGCTAAATCTTGGCGATCTTTGACTGTAGCCATAAACCATCTTTGAATACTCAGACGTTCCTGTCTGCATGAATCTGATTACTTCTTTTTAAGAGCTAGATTTACTTTAGTCCCATTTATAGCGCCTTGAACTTTCCACTTGCTCTCTGCTCTTAAAAGAGAGGATTGTAATCTCTTAACCACTGTATCCTTGGAATTGTTCAGCATCTTCGCAACCTGATTTTTCAGCTTTGAATTCTTCTGCAATAAACTTCAGCAGTAATTTTTGTTTGGTTTGTTTTTTATATAGTACTGTTTAATAATCCTGGATGCGAAAAAAAAAAAAAAAAAAACCAGCTTACTTCCATGACCATAACATATATTGTGCATCAAACCATGATCCGATATAGGGACACATGAGGAGAATATAAAGTGGACCTTGCTTTTACTTTTGGCAACCTCACTTTCCTTATTTTGTCCTTTAGTCCTCACATTCCATAAGCGATGTTTCTTATAATCAATAAAGAATTATTGTTATCTAGTCGGAATTTATCCATCACACATCGTTGGTTTAGTTTTTGACCTTGAAGTAGTAGTATTTTTTTTAACTCCTTGCATCATTGGATCTTTTAGAATTTCCACACACAATTTTTTGTGTCCAAACAAAAGAGATCTTTGCTCTTTGCCTGCTAAATTTTTCAGTTCAAACCTTATACAGATTAGCTACTCACCAAAAACTCTTTTTCATCTTAAGGACTTGTACAGATTAGCTATCTATCGGAAACTCTTCTGAAATTAAATATGGCTTTCAATTCAAAACCTCATCATATCTGTTAGAGGGGAACGAAAAGTTATGTCTGTTTTTAGAAGGTCCAATAAACAATACCAGATGTTTTCGTTAATAGATCCGCCATTCTTTCATAAGATCACTTTCCATACGCCAATAAACTTTTTGATGCCACATTTATTAAAATTCCTTGAGTTTTGAATTGAAGTGATAACCATTAGGACAGCTTGACGTGATCTTTAAAAAGTGTTTTCAAAGCTACTTATTCTTTACATAATGTTAACCATTCACGCATACACAGTCGTGAAACAGTTGACAGACAGATAAAAATCCGATAACCCTTAGGTACAAATTTTTCAATTTTTACGACTTAGTGACCCTTTTTTTCGGTTGAAAACGGATTAAAAAGTTTTCCACGTGTCTGAATTTCCTATATACCAAATTTTAAGTCGCTAGATCAAAAATTGAGTATATAGGTTAAGAAGTGTCCTCATATACATACATTCGTACTCATATATATATATATATATATATATATATATATATATATATATATATATATATATATTCACCTGTCATCCCTTTTTTAAAAGATCGTATTGGCCAATCGTTGAAGACAAGATGCAAGCAAGGTTCACAGAGTTTTATTATCACAAAGATATACGTGTGTGTGCATAAACTTTGTGTTCATGTATATGGCTTAAGTATCCTTAAATATAATTTTTATGTAGATTTTGCAGTTATGTATTGAAATATACATATTTTTTTCGTTTGTTTTCATGTGTAATCATGTTATTGCATTGGATCTTAATTGTATATAATATGTATTAAATTTTATGGCGCTTTGAGATTATATAGGCAAATATGCTTGCAGTTGGGACATAATTAAACATATACACACTAAAATATATATATTGCAGGCGAGAGCCTGCTATATAACTATGTATGTGTAGATATATTTTGATGTAACAGTATACGTATGTGAATGTGTATCTCGTATGTATATCGAAGTAAATAATGATTCTTTACATATTTGGCGAATGGATAGATTTTATGAGACCAAAATGAATGCATTGAATTAAATGGAACTAATTATGTCTTGGAGGAAGATTAATGAGAGTTATGAAAAATGTCGAGAAATTTTGCAAAGAACTTGGAATCATTTAATGGAAATCATTATAAATGTCAACTGATCTTTGACAGATTTTTATGCCAATATTTCCAACTAATGCGGAAAGTTCATCTTTCGTTAATATCTGAAATGAGTGGGTATTTTTAATTCAGTATTTGTGCAATCAATTTTGGCTATGGATATTTTGCTTATGGATATTTTGGCTATAGTAATTTATTATGGCGATCTTTGATTGAAGCCATAAACCATTTTTGAGTACTAGTCATTTCCAGCTCAGATGTTCCTGTCTGTATGAATCTGATTACTTCTTTTTAAGATGGCTATGGTAATTTATTATGGGTATTTTGGCTATGGTATTTTGTTATGGATATTTTGCTATGGGTAATTTGGCTATGGTAATTTATTATGGGTATTTTGGCTATGGTATTTTGTTATGGATATTTTGGCTATGGTAATTTATTATGCATATTTTGGCTATGGTAATTTATGATGGGTATTTTGGCTATGGTATTTTGTTATGGATAGTTTGGCTATGGCATTTGTTATAGGTATTTTGCTATGGGTATTTTGTCATTTATTGAATTGTTGGATTCACAGAGAAGAAAACCTGTCACAGGACGTGTAAAATTAATTACCAAGCAGAAAAATGTTTTGTACTATAATTTAATTTCCCCTCATGAGAATTAAAATCAACATATATTGGTCACACTTGGGCAAGGTGTAGCACTGACATTCCAGAAGGTAACCATACAGCGCATACATAGAGCTTCTCCACTGTGGTGAAAGAAATTGATGAAAAACACAAAAATTAGAAAAAGTCCATTGACCCTGTTAGTCAACCTACTGGTGATGATGTCACAAAACACCTACTTCAAATTTATCATGAGCCAGCCTGGAAGTAGTAAGGCTTAGAAAACTGTCATGAGAATGTTCACGTCAGTGTGCAATCTGGTCTAATCAGACTGGTCTTTTAACTTTGTAGTTAACGTTTAGTCGAATTTTCAACCTCGATAATCAGTCTAACAGAAACTGAGCCATTTCAAAGGCGTTTTTGCTGCCGGACTGATGCAAAATGTTCTGCACAATTGAACTATGATACTTGACTTTTGCATTCTAAACTTTAAGTGAAACCTTTATGTACAGATAATTTTATAAAATCAACAGTAGATTTTAGGCAGTGAAATGTACACTACAATATATTGTGAACTAAGTCACTGCAAGGAGGTATGTGAAGAGACTGGGAGAACCCAGTAAACTGTGAGGAAGACTCCCTAACTGGAACAATTGATTTGATTAAACAATGAGTAAATGTATATATATATATATATATATATATATATATATATATATATATATATATATATATATATATATATATATATATATATATATATATTTCCCCAAAATATCTGGCTTTGATGGAGAGGAGACGAAAACTTGCTGCTATGGTTTCAAATGACCTAAAATAACAGCAAGGGAAGACTTGATTCCAAATATTTCTCATATGTTATATCTTCCCTTTTTTGAAAATATAAATGACTATGATTGACACATTTTATGGCTGTAATAAAAGTACTAAAAATAGGCTCTAGATGATGGATGATTCCATTAATGTGCGATCTAAAGGGCAAAGGTCACATAGCTCAATATACAATTAAGATCATTAGCTTTCCAACGAGCCTTCATTTTTTAAATGCTGGTTAATAGTCGCTGAGATTTGGAACTTATAAAATTGCCAAAAATGGTGGTATATCTATCTCTCTCTCTCTCTCTCTCTCTCTCTCTCTCTATATATATATATATATATATATATATATATATATATATATATATAGTGTCAGAATGCGATGAAAAGAAATCAAATTAAGTGGTCGATTTTGAATGTGAGAGCTAAAATACAAACATTTATTTAAAAACTATACATACATATTTCAAAGACGAACCAGCGGTTTCATTGTATTGGAATAGCCTTTTGTGGCTGGCTGATAAAAAACAATACAACTCATCAGCGTCTGATGAAAGAAGGAAAAACCAAGTCTGATCCAATACAATGAAACTGCTGGTTCGTCTTTGGAATATGTATGTATAGTTTTTAAATAAATATTTGTTTTATATATATATATATATATATATATATAATATTTTAAAAAGGTAATTATCCACTGACACGTGTTTCGTCGTCTATGACTCATCAGAGTGGCTGTATCTAGCGAGATTCGAAATATATATATGACTACTTCATTTAATCACATAAATTAATATACGAAAATATAGATTTATGTGCAATCTTTAAGTATTTACTTCAACAGTTCTCAATACGTAGGTAGAACTAGGTAGTAAGTTATAAAATATATATGCCTGATGAATCCTAGTGTGGATGAAACGTGGAATATTCTGTGTAGCTTAATCGCCATATATATTTTATAACTTACTATATATATACTATATATATATATATATATATATATACATATATATATATATATATACACACACACACACACTAGTAGCCAAATTGAATGTTAGAATGGGCATATCTTTGGTTCTATAGGATGAAACAACATAAAAATTTACAGATTTTTTAAGATTATAATACTATTCTATGATTAAAATTTTATGACAATTGGAAAAAAACAACTTATATTTTCAAACCAAT